>NC_136500.1:437500-532500 GCF_053919585.1 Euprymna scolopes | reverse complement strand
CTCAAGACTAAAGGGAACAATTTATTTTGACAAAGTCAGTTATTAAGTTGTTAAAATGATGCCATGGCTCGGAGACGTAGAGAGGGAGGTAATAGAGGTGCCAAAGCACCTGTCCCTTTTTAATTCTATTTTAAAAGTGCCCTTTTCATAGGAAGGTATTATAGGCTTGTGCCCATTCATTACTATATATTTTCTGTTTTTTCACTTGGGCATCTCCCCTAAAAAAATTATCTGCACATCACTGCCATGGCTTCTCGCGGTTTATTAGATGTTAGCGGGCATAAAACATATTACATGTAAAATATCAAAACCTGTTGTGAGAGAAAAGCTAGGAAGTCATTGATCGTTGTTCACGACATATTGTTAACGTTTTGCAGTTAACAAATTTGTAATAACGGTGATATACGTAAGTGTAGGTTAAGAAATGCGAACGATTAGAATAAAATAAAACGACTTACTTTTCTATTACGGTCGGCTTAGCTTTCGAGAAACACGTTTTGAATATTCGAGACATGCAGGCGACACAGGAAGAACAAAACTAAATGGCAGATATCACCAGAACTACTAAACAATTAATTATTTAAACAAACATAGATTTAAAAAGATAATTTTATATATATATATATATATATATATATATATATATACTAGCAGGCTGCCCGCATTGCCCGGTCGTAAAATACGCTTAAATATGATATCTTGATTAATGTAAATTTCGTATTTATTATTATATTGGACCCAATATATAGTAATGATTTAAAAAGTAAAAAAAAAAAAAAAAAAATGACTTGTGCATCACTGCATCACCAGCGAGAATCGAAAGCTAAACGTTTAGCTTACGATTTACTTTTTTCTTTGACGTTAATGCCTGAGCTATGAAGACATGTTTGCTGCAAGGCTAAAAAGTAAAATATGAGCCAATATCTATTACATTATGCATGCATATTTGTAATGCCGTCGTTCGAACTTCACCTGGCAAATTCCATATTTTTTAATTTTTACAATTTTGCCCGGATTTTTCCCGGCTAAAATCCAAATTCATGTGTGTAGACCAAAAACTGACAGATGAGTTTGGTAAGCAAAATTTTTTAAACAAATATGGGCAGGGGGGGGGGATGAGTTATGCCCTGTCACTCACTCTAGAACGGCATACTCTCCTCACTTCCACCTACCAAACCAACCCCTCTACCGGAGTCAGCAGTCCAACGACTCTCGCTCACACCCCATTTACTACTATTTAAGTAAGTCTCCTATAATTCCTTATTACTTACCGAAACTAACACACTTTCCTGAGGATGTGAAAACGATTTTACGAAAAGTTAAAACTGCAAACACTCCAAGAAGAAAAATGCTTGGACCTTATATTTATACGTTCGATGTACATACAAAAAAGATAATACGAAAAATTGAAAAAATTAAAAAAGGTGCTGTTAAACAGAAGCTTTCTGTTATTTTTAACAATGTCTGCTTGAATGAAAAAATACTGTATAAATACACGCTATATATATATATATATATATATATATATATATATATATATATATATATATATATTCAGTAATGTGATTGATAATTTAAAATTCAAATTAGAATTAAATTAAAAATCCGTTTCACAAGAAGGAACAACAACAAAATCAATAATTTGTACGATCGTTTCGGAAAACAATGTTTTTATTGTGGTAGACATTAAGCCACGGACAATAATTTTTACATATAGTATTTTTAACAAACAAAGTTTCCTCATCAGCAAAAGTATTGGGAAGGGTTTTAATATATGTAAAAGACACCATAAATAAACCTAGCATTAAAAGTAAGGCAGACGTATCTTTTAATTCTTCGATTTAATTCTTTAATTTTTTTCATAAGTTGAAAAGCTAAAATTAACATCCATATGAATGCTTTGTTCGTTAATTATTGATTTCAAAAAGCGAAGAATTAAAAGATACATCTGCCTATATATATATATATATATATATATATATATTTTAGTCCTTGCTGGACTAAAATGTCATCAGAGGCAAAAGCATAAATGAGTTTTAGAAATATGGGTTGTCCGAACCTCATACGTCGAAATCGACGGGAGAGTCCATCATATATATATATATATATATATATATATATATATATATATATATATATATATATATATATATATATGATGGACTCTCCCGTCGATTTCGAAATCGACGGGAGAGTCCATCATATATATATATATATATATATATATATATATATATATATATATATATATATATATATGATGGACTCTCCCGTCGATTTCGACGTATGAGGTTCGGACAACCCATATTTCTAAAACTCATTTATGCTTTTGCCTCTGATGACATTTTAGTCCAGCAAGGGACTTGCAGACAAGGCCACAAATAGAACATGAATGTGGATTTAATGCTGCAGATATTGGTGCGGCTGCTAGTCGTTTTGCTCTTACTCTGTTTTCTTTCAGTTGCCTTAAGCTTTCAGATTGAAACCTCTGGAAACCTTCAAAACACCTTGATCTCCATCCTTTTCGGTCATTCACCTCATCTTCAAGACTCCTGTATGGTATGTTCACTGCAGACAAGTTAACTTGTCCTTGTACCTAAGCCAAGGACGTCCGACAATTCTTTTACCCCCCTCAAATTGACTGTACATCGCAATTTTTGGAATTCTGTCATCGGGCATCCTCAATACATGACCAGCCCACCGCAATTGCAATTGAATAAGGAATAATTCAATGCCAGATATTTTGCATTTTGTGAATAATTCGGCATTTGATACCTTGTCCCGGAGGCTAAGACCACATATGGAGCGTAGACAGCTTTTGTGGAAAACGTCCAGCTGATTAATGTGATGTCTGTATGGAGTCCATAACTCAGATCCATAAAGAAGAATGGAAAGAACAACAGCACAGTAGACAAGGATTTTTGTGTCTAGTCGAATACCCCTTTCGTTCCACAAGCGATGGCGGAGATTTCCAAAGGCAGAAGTGGCCTTAGCAATCCTGTTGACAATTTCATCATCAAGAGAACCGCCCTGGTTCACCTTGCTACCAAGGTAAGGAAAGGACTTGACATAATTGATATCATGACCGTCGACTTTCAGCTTACGCGCAGGAAATCTATACTCTGGTGGATTTTGCTTTACGCCTTCAACTTGTTTTGGGGTAGGGTGTGGCTGATGCACTACCTCAGTCTTCCTTATGCTAATTGTCAGGCCAAGGGCCTTGCACGCGGCTGAAAATCGATCAAGAAGAACCTGGGCTTCCTCAAAGGATGTGGCTACCAGTGCAGTATCGTCAGCAAAGAGCAAGTCGCAAATAATTTCGGTGCGAAGAAGAGTCTTGGCCTTAAACCGTTGATGGTTAAATAAGCCACCAGATGACCGAAATTGAAACTTGACACCAGTGTCCAAATCATCAAATGCATGTTTCAGCATTAGTGAAAAGACTGGCGCCATTACACATCCCTGTTTGGTCCCATTCGTAACATCAAATGGATCAGACATTATACCATCTGAGACAACATTGGCCTTCATCCCCTCGTGAAAGGAAATGATCACATTCAGCATGTTTTCTGGAATACCAAGCCTTCTTAAAACTTGCCAAAGAGCATCGCGATTCACAGTGTCGAAGGCCTTCGTCAGGTCAACAAGCACCATATACAATTCCTAATTTTTTTCACAGACCTTTTCTGCCACCTGACGTAAGGAAAATATCATGTCAATGGTGCCGTGACTCAACCGAAACCCACACTGTGACTCTGGATACACCTTATCAATGAGACGATTTATGATTCGGTTTAGAATGAGCCTAGCCAGAATCTTTCCTGCAATTGAAAGCAGAGATATCACCCGATGGTTGTCAAAGACATTCTTGACTCCCTTATTTTTGTAGAGATGTTTGATGCAGGCATCTTTGTAGTTCTGTGGAACTCGGCCTGATTTCCATATCTTTACAAAGAGAGCATGGAGCTTTTTTACCAGCACATGCCCACCATGCTTGTACACTTCAGGCGGAATTGGATCCTTTGGTGATGGGAACTTGCCAGAAGCAATTTGTTTGATGGATTCCCATACCTCCTGATAAGCAGGTTCCAATGAGAATTCTGGAATATCTGGATTCTGAGGAATAGAGGACACAACATCGCTGTCAATGACAGATGAGGTGTTTAAGACAGTTTCAAAGTGCTCCTTCCAACGATTGAGAATATCTGATTTATCAGTCAGCAATGCCTCTCCATCGGCTGTGCTTAATGGAGAAGCACCACTTTTCTGAGGACCAAATACCTCTTTCAGACCATCATAGAAGGCTTTCGTGTTCTTGCTGTCAGCAGCTCCCTGCAGTGCAACTGCCTTATTGTACCACCATTGTTCTTTCATAGCTCGGAGAGCTCGCTGTACCTCACCTTTACACTTTTTGTAGGCTGTGTGCTTCACTATTGAGTTTTTGTCCTCAATCCAAGATTTGTGAGATGAGTGCATTTGGTTAATCAGTGCTTTAACTTCATCGTCACTTTCGTCAAACCAATCCTGGTGTTTTCTTTTTGGTATTCCAAGGACTTCTACTGCTACAGCTTGAGTTGCTTCTCGCAATGCTTTCCAAGAAGATTCAACATGATCAGTTACATCAACACCCTCAAGGTTTTCATCAAGCTTATTGGAGAGCTTAGTTCTCTTTTCCCTGGATTTAAGAGGCCGCACATCAATGCGTTTGGGGACTGTTGATTTTTTAACTCTGTGCCTTCGCACATGCAACGACAGTTTACTTCTGAGAAGGGTGTGATCCGAAAGATAGCAAGAAGTGTGGAAAGAGCGAGTGATTTTGAAGTCACTCATGTGCTTCCGCTTTGTTATGACGAAGTCAATAAGATGCCAGTCCTTTGAAGGAGGATGCATCCATGTCGTCCTCCGATACACAGGTTGTTGGAATATGGTATTGGTAATACAGAGGTCAAACTCCCTACAGATTGTAAGAAGTCGTAAACCATTTGCATTTACCTTGCCTATGCCATGCTTACCAAGTACACCGGTCCACGACAGATGGTCACTACCAACACGAGCATTGAAATCGCCAGCAAGAACGAGTTTATCATGGTGTCAAACTCTGGAGAGGACATCACGGAGGGTATCGTAGAAGTCATCCTTCTCTTGATCTGAACTGGCTAACGTTGGGGCGTAACAACTAACTAGCGTCACCCTGGTGTTTCCTTCTAACTCTAGGGAAAGAGTTGCCACACGATCAGATATGCCTTTGGGAAAAGACGATAAGGACTTTGCCATCTTGGACTTAATGGCAAAACCAACGCCTGATTGGCGGGGTTCATTTTCTGCCTTTCCTGACCAAAAGAAGTCATATCCACCCTTTTTCTCTTGAAGTTGAGAATTGCCAGGCAAGCGAGTTTCACATAAGACAGCAATGTCAATATCATACCTCTGTAACTCAAGAGAAACAAGGGCTGTCTTGCGCTCGGGTGCAGCATTATTATCCTGGAGGGTACGGACATTCCAACACCCTATTGAGAGATTCTTTGTTGAGGTTTTTTGTTGTATTCTATTGTTCTGACTGCGTAACTGGATAACCAGACAGCTGCAGCAGGCTGCCAAGTTAAGTGGTGAGCAAGCAATTTTTTAGGGCTCCTTTTATCGCCCCCTCCCCGCCACAGGGAAAGCAGTGCTATCCCTAAATAGGGCTGCTTTGTCCCTGATGGAGGACATGAACAGCACAATTGCTCACAGGTTTGTGCTAGAACGGCCATCTACCATCAGCCGCCACTGTGCAGAGATCCGGCTGAGGACTTCCAGTAATATCCTTTACCTGTCCCCGTCGCTTTCACTCCATCGCCAGTGGACTTCTTGCAGGACAGTATGAGGTTTTCATAATGAAATTATGACAGGCTGTCAGAAACCCACACAAAGGACTTGATTTAAGTGGTGAAGGCTCGTGTAGGACCATCCACACTTTTTGGAACTGCTGATTAACTCACTCGGTGCAAACCAATTGCCACAGAACAAGCAGACAACAACCCTCAGGTTTGATGTAAGAGTTTCCTTCTCTTAGTGGTATAACCGCACCCCCAGACACCAACCTGGTAATTTCCTTGTACCGGCGCAATATATATATATATATAAGTATACATACACACATGATGCTAGTTGGTCATTGACCCCAAAAAGGGGTTCATTCGCCCTTTGAAAGGTCTTGTTTTTAATACTTCAGGGAGACTAGCCGCCCTCCTCACCAAACAAGCCTGGTGGGGGAACCAGTTTAGTCGCCGGTGACCTGACCATGTGGCAGGTAGTACTGGGTTACATGGTACCCGTAGCATATGACATGACCTGACTATATATATATATATATATATATATATATATATATATATATATATATTTCTGCGTGAAATGACGTTTGTGTGCACATACGCAGACACGTATGAATGATGATGTGGCGGGAAAATGTCGTGGGCACAAATAAATTGTCATCGTGGGAGTGTCGGGACGGATATATATATATATATATATATATATATATATATATATATATATATATAAACAAAGCACTTCTGAAATCGGAAATGTTTTTAGGAAACTCACTTTGAAAATAAACAAGAAAGGAATTCTACAAGAGTCAATAAAAACAGAACGCCGCGAGGACAGTCACTAAAAGAACAACAATGTATTTAATTAACAATATAAAAAAACACACACACCCATTTTCTCTCTTTCTGACGCACAGGCATATAGATTACATTTTATTCTTTTTTTTAAGTCGCGCAAAAACTCAATGGAAATGTTTAATATTTATAGGAAAAAAATAGCACAGAAAAACCCAGAGATTAATATAAGATGATAAAATCCGGGTTAAATTCAAATATCTTGAATGAACACACACACACACACACACACACACACACACACACACACACACACACACACACACACACACACATATGTGTATGGTAGCTTCCCTCAGTCTTGATAGACTGTAAGGGTGCCTACGTGTGGAATTTTTATGGCAGGAGTTGCATAATCACCCACCATATCACTCCTGAATCGGCATTGTTAAATACTAGTTGCAAGTGGACGTTCAGGACGACTAGAAATATTGTTGAGACAAGCAGAGAACACATACAGCACCTAGAACTCCCAAATGGTCAATCAACTAATATTAACCAGGCTTAACGTTGCTTAACTTCAGTGATCTGACGAGAACTGGTTGGTCAACGTGTGTGTGTATATATATATATATATATATATATATATATATATATATATATATATATATATAATTATTACTATATTTTTTCATGCCTACAGAAACTAGTGTTTCATCCTTTTGGGAATCATCAGTGCAGGGTGCCATGATTACCGCCGGTCGAGAGATTCTAACCTAGAAACGAAGCCATGTCTGACTCCATTAGCAAGGAACAAACCCACGCAACCACCGTTAAACGTGAGAAATACAGTTGAAATTTAAACATTTATTTTTAAATATCAAGACGGTAGTAGTGCACTAACGATTATGACATCATGATCTATGTGAATACATATATATATATACATATTTTTTTTACATGGGCATCACCATTTATCAAGGCAAAGAGACCACTCGAGGATAAGGATTAAAGAGTGTAAAGTAGAAATTGGACAATATAGTAATTGTTAGTAATGGAAATTCGGTAAATTTGTTAACTTATATGGAACGGCTCATCAAAAACTTGTTTACGTTAGACTTGAAGACAACCATATTGTAGTCAGCTGGAAAGCAGGAAAACGGAAGACCATTCCATAGGCGTGCAATTCTAAGAAAGAATCTTTGTTCATGGAATCTACGTTTAAGTTTAGGCACAGATAAAGAGTGGGGGAAATTGCTGATAGTCTTTTCTGCTAGATTGTGTTTCTTGGTGAGGGAGGGGGATCATAGATTGGAGCTCAGTCGAGCACTTGCCATGAAAATAATGATAGACAAACTCGCAACATCTCTTCTGTGAGAAAGAGGTTGCAGGGGAGAGAAAAGGACATCCCCTATGATGCTACAAAGTCTATTTTGAACTCTATCAAGGCAGGATAAGTCCTTTCTAGCAGGTTCTGCCCAGATGTGACAACACTACTCCATCCTTGGACGTACCTGGCTCTTATATAGATAAAGAATTGCATCAGCAGTGAGATATCTACTGGATCGATAGAATGATCCTATCATTTTTCCAGCGGTCTTGGCAACGGATTTAATATATGTGTTCTACTTAAGATCAGGAGAAAAGGTCAAGCCCAGAAGCTTGTCAAAACATGAGGCCTCCCCAAGACGAGAGCCATTCATTTCAATTGATGCCAGATGGGGATCAAAGCATTGATGATGTAAAGATAAAAGCTTGGTTTTAGATGCATTAAAAGTAACAAGCCACCTCTTGCTCAAGATCAGAAAGATAATCGGAGAGAACATGGTCGTTTACAGTCTTAGATGTGCTACCATAGATAGTTGTGTCATCAGCATAAATGTCTACGAATGATGTAAGGATGTGATTGGAAGATCATTAATGTAGATCAGGAAGAGAGTTGGGCCAAGGATGGACCCCTGAGAGACTCCAGCATTAATACTGTGAACTTTTGATTTCTGCCTATCAACCACTACTCTTATGAACCTATCAGAGAGAAGAATATATATATATATATATATATACATATATATATATGTATATATATACATATATATATATATACTAGCTGTATATATATATATATATATATATATATATATATATATATATATATATATATATATATACATACTAGCAAAAGTACCCGTCGTTGACTGGGTTCAAAAACAGCCTACAGAAAATGGACTCTGATTTATTAAAGTATGATAGGTTATGAAAAGGAAGGGTTGTAAAGAGATAGCTTCGAATTTAGGTGTATCAAAACCAAAGCAAAATATGATGAAAGTAAAAATAAAATAGATAAATCCCATAATTTATTATACCATATCTGTTCACACTGAAACACTTATCAGAATATTCTGTGGATCTATATTAAAAAACCTTGTTAAACTTTGTGACATATTTCCATTCTATGGAGGTCAGGCGCGAAGGAACACCCCATAATTTTATTATACCATATTTCTTCAAACTGAAACATAATTATCAAAGTATACTTTCGCAGATAGATATGAAAAGTCTTTATTAAAGTTTGCGCCCATTTCCATTCTATGGAGGTCAGGCACGAATGCAGACCCCACAATTTTATTATACCATCCCTAAGTTAAAACATACAAAGTATTATTATATACATCTATATCAAAAGCACTTGTAAACGTTTTTTTTTTAATTTTTAAATTTTTTATTTCCATACTTTGTGGACCAGGCGCGAACGCAGACCCCACAATTTTAATGAACCACGGTTCTGCCAGATCAAACATACCCATGCCTGTGTGTCGATACATCTTCTATCAGTGTATGTAATCAGTTTTTTAAAATAGTCAACCATATAGGAGCCTATTCGTGACCACACACACACAGCTTTATATATATATATATATATATATATATATATATATATATATATATATATATATATATATATACTAGCATACTAGCATGGGTGCCCGGCGTTGCCCGGGTGTTTGGGGGTATATGCTGAGCAAAAAAACAAAACAAAAACAAGCGGTCAATCTTTTTAACTTTGACCCCTATTATGACCCCTTAAAATTTATTGTTTTGGGGCTTAAATCAAGTTATGAAGTTAGATCCATGTCCAAGGAACCTTTATCTAAAATTTCAAGTACTTAGACCTAAAATTGTCGGAGGAGTTTGGTAGTGTTCTCAAAGGTCAAATCGTTGAACTTTGACCCCTTAACAGCTAAATTTCTAGCCGAAAACCAATCACATAGATTTTCCCAAATCTCAGTCCCCTGTATATCAAATTTCGAGTCTGTAGACTGAAAATTGACAGAGTTATTGCGTAGGGAAATGGACACAAACACAGACAGACATGTTCACAGCTGTACCTGTAGCTCAGTTTGTTTAAATGGAACACAAAAAAGACAAAATGCATGTTACTTATGTTTATATTCTTAATACTTGTGGATACACAATATTTTCATGTGTTCCTTTTTCTGTGCAGATGTAGAGATTATATGATTTGCCGACTGTAGTACATGCAACATATACTTGTCCATGTGGGGAGCAATAATGGTGTAGATGTAAGTCATACAAATGTAAAAAATGTCCCTCAGCCTTGTTAATGGTTATTGCAAACGCCAAGGGAATTGTGAAGTGCAATATCTTAAAATAAAATGGTATATTCGTTGATATCATTCAATGCACGTTCGCTGCCCCATCTTCTTGAAGTTGACAGAGGGGAAAACATGAGGGCTTAATTTTACTATGGACATGTATGTGAGTGTTACATGATAAGAGCTGTCCCCTTTTCATGTAAGTATAAAAATAGAGAGATTAGTTAAAATGAAAATGAAATAGCAATAGACGAAATTCGAACCTCGTAATTTAGGTTTAGAAATAGATTACGTGTGAGAATTTAAAAATGTAAAACAAACGTTTGTTTAGAATAGAGATAAAATATTTCAAGAAAAGAATGTGAACTGTCAAGTTTGTTATGAAATTTTAAATTGAAAGAATGCAGCTTATAAGATAATGTTTTTAACATATTGGAAAAATAGGTTACTGAGTATAGGTTAAAATTCCTTTTGTAGAAATAGGAAAAGTTTTGGACACGCATATCCAGAACACGTGAAAGAAGGCACATGTCTTAACATGTGTATGACGTCACGGAAAATAGAAAGTTCTAGGGATAGAGAAAAACTTTAGTTAGTAGAAACAGTCAGTGAGAAACTCAGAGAGAGTCCTAACGTCTAGAAGCGAGACGGTCACTTTGAAACTAAAATGTGAAGCTTTGAATTCTTGATGATGGAAATCACGGCCGTGTGAAGAATAAACTCAACTGTATTTTTGTAGAACGTCGTCTTGTGTTTGTGATTCCTACAAAAAGGTAAATTGTATTGTTATTATATGTTTGTGTTATAAAATGTCGTTTCATACACATCTTTCAACATCCCTCTCTAGAACTCTTACAACACATCTCTCTCTAAGATACAACAAGCCATATAATAAGACTCTCTCTCAAGACAAACACTCTAATAAGACTCTAAGACTCTCTTTTAATGAAACCCCTTATATAACATGAGCATTCATGGGAAAATCTCGTAAATCAAAAAGTTTAGCCGATTTTTTTATTGTATGAAAGTATAGTGTTTTATCAAAAATAAATCGATAGAAAAATTGAAAAAAAAAATCTGTTTAAAGAATAAACCAACAAATGAAGTAGGAGACCGATGATAATTCAGAAGAAAAAAGGAAAGAAGAAAAGAATGTAAAAATGTTGTTGGATAAGTTTTGAAAAAAAGGAAATAGTTTGGCAAACTGTTTTTTTTTTAATTAAAATAAATATCCTTTTATCGCACATTTTCTCTTGAGAAAATATATTGCTTTCAAATATAATTAATGAGAATATTCGTAAACATTTTGGTACTTCTTCGTTATTGTAGCAAAATTCGGAAATAGAAATAGTAATGGAAATACTAAAACTTACGAAAATTAAAGAAAATAGTTTTCAAAGAAATTAGAACTTTTAGTTATTTCCCTTGTGTTTACGTCACAAGTCACATGACAAAACAAACATAGCCGAAATCATTTTTCCGTTTAATCATGGAAGACTTAACTTATTGTGACATGACAATTAAGTCGATAACATTGCTTATTGTTGAAATTGACAAATATGTAAGTAGTTATCATTGTGTTTTAATTAAAAACCAACTTTTCAGCTGTCAGATTTCACTAAAATAATGTGAAGCATCCTTTTTATCGGTCGACCTGTACAATGAACACTCCACATACATTTTTTTGTATTCTTGCAGAATTTGACTCGGATCCTCGGGATTTTCCATCAATAATGGCTCGAGCTCGACTAGCAATCACCAGATTTAGCCTAGCAAAGTAACAGACGCAGACGAATTTCAAAACAAACAAACCAGAAAAAAATAAAAATAAAATAAATAAAAAATAGCAAAACCTACAGTAAATTTATTGAATATATAATTTTTTTTATCTCAAGCAAAGTTGCATTTTGCAGTGTTTATTTACTTTATCTTAAGTTGTTTTTTCCAAGAAAAGATAAATTTCTTTTTGACCGTAAATTGTTAGGTGAAAGAATTTTTTTCAAAAAACTTACATTTTTGTTTTGTTTTTAAGAACATTGGCAGTAAACGTTTTTTTTGTAAACAGAAGTTGTTTTTTTTATAAGTTGAATGCTTTTTATGTAAATTGTTAGGTGAAATTACAGAGAAGTTTTTTCAAGAAAATTTACAAATTATTCTTGTCTTTACAAAATAAACAGAAAAAATACCCCATCCCCCAAAAAATAATGTAAAAAATTACATATTTTATACAAAAAAAAAAAAAAAAATCGATTTAGCATTTCAACATTTGAACAATGCACGGCTTAATCCAGTGGTTGCCAGTCAAGCCCTAACCATAATTGATGGAAAATCCCAATGATCCAGGTCAAATTCTGCAAGATTACCATTTTTTTTTTAATTTCATCTTTTTTTCAATTTTTGGAGTGGATTATTAGCGATTTCAAACTAACAAATTAAACCAAAATGCAAAAATTTTAATATTTAAAGATTTTTAAGGAGTGCTCATTTTCTCATACAAAATTTTAATAAATCAACCCCTTTTATTGGAAACACTCCTTGTGTTATGATAAACTTACCATGCAAAAAAATGGGTCTTAAAGGGATATCTGCTGTATGAATTTTGGGTAAGCTATATAACTTTGGCCGGATAGAGCCAGAGGGTCTGATCTCACTGGCTATATCAGGTGGAAGTACAGAGCTTTTCACCAACTTAACGAATTGTTTTTGGAATTTTATTTCTAAGGTGTTGCATCATGAGCGTTGACAGGACACAATTTGACAAATTGTCATTCATGATGCAAGAGCTTCCTTAAAAAGATCACAGATCGAAAGAGCTCACACAAAAATGGCTAACAAAAAACAACTCTATTACATATTACACAATTTACCACCTGAAAAAAAAAAAAAAAACGCTCGTCAAATCGAGAAAATTCGCAGAAAAATCAAGAAAAAAAAGCTCTGTTGTATTCAACGAAACATATATATGTCGCTACAATAAAATCACTGTTTCAATTCTAAAAAAATTCATCAGATGACATGAACAGAGGCTTCTGTCGCCTGATGAAATCTTTTTAGATTGAACCAGTGATTTTATTGTAGCGACATAGTAATTTTATCTATCTAAATTGAATAAAATAATACATAAATAAACACATGTATAGTATATATATATATATATATATATATATATATATATATATATATATATATATATATATATATATAAAAGTATAGTGGTAAAAGTTTCTGCAGAGTTGTTAACATTGAAAAAAAATGAAACTGAAAACGTGTTACTTCTATGCATGTGCAAATATACATTTGTACCATTAACAACGTTATTTTAAACATTTTTATATGCATATGGACTTAACTTAAATGCTAACGAATATTGCTGGAGAGCTATATGTTTTCGCAGATTCTAGCTGATGGCACACAAATAATATTTAAATTTTTTTTCAACTTTTGAACTCACTACTATATATTGGGTACCATATAATAATCAATAGAGAACTGGCTATATAATAATAATAAATACGAAATCTGCATAAATCAAAATATCATATTTAAGTGTATTTTATGATCGGCAACACCAGGCGATCTTCTGGTATATATAAATATATATATATATATATATATATATATATATATATATATATATATATATATATATATATATATATGTATGTATATATATATATATATATATATATATATATATATTTGTTTTTTTTTGTGAATTATTCCATGGATTTCTGCCTTTGGATTATTATGGACCATCTTCTTCCAATTATGGGATTTCCTTGGATTTTACTTGTAAAAATGGAAATTCTTTTAACTTTCTTGAAGTTTTACATTTTGATCTTACTGTCACTGGATTTTTTATCTTCCACCAGACTATCCATTCGTGTGTAATCATCTTTTTCTTTACCATATTCCCTCTGCTTCACTTTTTTTGTTTTCAAGTAAGATCTTTGACTTACTTGTTGTTTCATCAAATACTTCTGCATGCAAAATCCGATCCCGCATTTTGCTAATTCCTACCCTCTGATGAGAAGGAAAGTATTTGTTCGAAACTCCACGGATTAAGGACTATCCATTTATCTAGTGTTTCCTTTTCAGATTAAATATATTTTTAACTCATTTCAAAGTGTTTTTTAACATATTTTATTAACTGCTTGCTCATATTATAAGCTCTATTTCCTATTTGGTTTTATCGAGCTTTTATATCTGGCTGAGATAATTTTATAAATATTAATTCTTTAATATTTATAATTTACTTTAATTTTACCATCTTGGATCATTTTGGTAAATTCAATTGTAATTTTCATTTTATATATATATATATATATATATATATATATATATATATATATATATATATATATATATATATATATATATATATATATATATATAAGAACAAGTAGTTAATAAAATATATTAAAAAACACTTTGAAAAAGAGTTAAAAACATATTTAATTTTAAAAAGGAAACACTAAATAAGTGGATAGTCTTTAATTCGCGGAGTTTTTAAGAAATACTTTTCTTCTCATTGGAGGGTAGGATTTAGCAAAATGCGGGATCGGGTTTTGCTTGCAAACGTATTAAATTAAACTACAAGTAAGTCATAGATCTTACTTGATAACAAAAAATGAAGCAAAAGGACTAGGGTGAATAAAAAAGTGATTTCACGTGAATGGATAGTCTAGTGAAGGGTAAAATTTCCAATGACGGTACAATCCAAAGATACAGAATCCAAGAAAGTTAGTTAAATTTCCATTCGCACAAGTAAAATCCAAGGGAGCCGCGTAATTGGAAGATGATCCAAAGTAATCCAAAAGGCAGAAATCCATAGAATAATTCACAAATAGGTGAATATTTTTATCTTTCTTTTAATAATATATTGGAATTCTTTCCCATTTCCTTGTACCTATTTTTGACCTCTTTTGAGCCCCTGGGAACGCAATGGAAACTTTTGCAAAAAAATTTTTTTTACTGTGCACATCTATTTAATGAAATACAATTTGTGGCAAAATTTCAGGAAAAAATTTCTGGCAATCGTCCGGACTTACAGACGCACAGACGCCACTGAAAACATAGGTCCCTCTCCGGTAGGTAAATCGGGAGGGACCAAAAAGTGAGTTTACAAATCGAGTTAAACTTAAATAAAATAAAATATAAAATAAAAAGCTGAAATTCCAAATTGCCCTATAAATGTTTCTCTCTTTCTTTTCTTTCCCTCTATGACTACGGGTTAAATAAGTGATATATATGTACACACTGATAAAGGTTGATTACGGCATAATCATGTTAAAACACCAGTTCTTGCCAGATTACCGAAGTTAAGTAACGATAAGGTTGGCCAGTACAAGATAGGTGACCGTTTGGGAAAGCTAGATGCTGTATATATACCATGCACTGAGACGTTGAAATTTACAGGTTGGTGACTGGAGGCACATTTAATTCACTCAGAAAGATGCATCTCTAGTCTTCATTCTATAGAAGGAAAAACTCTGATGTAAAACCTGAGGTGTACTGTCTGCTCTGTCTTGTGGCAGCCACTGCCCTGACAAAAGTTAGCAGCTGTACCAAAAAGTGGTTGGTTCTGCACAAAGCCTTCACCACTATAAAAACAAGTCATTGGTGTGGATTTCCGAGAAACTTAAGTTGTGGCAGAGCTCATACACCGAAATCGAAGGGAAGGTAGAGAGAGAGAGAGAGAGAGAGAGGAGAGAGAGAGGGGGGAGAGAATCGTTCTAAAAGTAAGGCCTCTTATTAACTCAAAAACTTGAAGAGCTACGCAGATGGGAGTGGTGCCATTAGAACAAACAACCTTTTGAGCTCTAGAATTTATTTTTCTCTATAGACACTATCATTCTCAATGCACTTTTGCCAGGAATTCAATGACGCATATCTGCGTCTGACGCATGTCCATAACAGGAATTGCTTTCTTAGAGTCTCATACCGTCAATATCTGCAACAGAGAGATAAAACTTTCAGACTATGAAAGTGGAGTCATAACAATGCAACCTGCAATCAGTTTTGATTCATATGGGCAGAATAAAAAATAGGAGGCATAACGTTTGGAACGCCCCTCATATATAAGTAAATAAAATAAAGAAATAATTACATATATATGTATATTTTTATCTTTATATATATATATACTATTTCTGCCATTTAAAGAAATTAGATTTTCTGATTGTCAACAACAATGAAATGTAAAGAAGTAGTTGGTGTCACTAAGGTAAAAATATCAGACTTTACTCATTTGAAAATGTATTATTCCAAAATAGAATTCATTCTCCCGCTCAAATAACCAGTTTAAAAAATCTATTTAAAGCATTTAAAAAAATTTAATTTTAATCCTTACAAAATCAACATGGACACACCTGCAATATTATTATCTAATAAATCTAATAAAATAAAATTGAAATTTTTTTTTATCAAAATGCATTAATATTTTTCGATTGTATGATTTCTGAAAACAACCACACCAAGAATGAGAAAAATATTCAGAAAAATTAATCAAGCGTTTTTTTCATGACATGAGATATTATAAAGACTCACCCTAACACCAATCAACACAGTAATAAAATTTGTAGTTTTTTTTTCGAAAGATATACTTACATCGTCTGTCTCCAGAGATACATCAAATCGTATTGTCCTTATTTGCTGAGACTTGCAAACAATTATCATCCCGTCCCAAATGATATCACAGCTCATATAACAACCAAATCAAAAATAAGATCATCTCAAGGGTTAGAAGTTATCAAAAATAAAAGCAAGAAACCGAAAAGATTCTCACGGGTAAAAATAGCCCTTATCACTTATCATTTTCTTTTTAACCTCTTTTTATGTTAAAGGGGATGAAATCAGTTTACAGCTCAACTCCAGAAATCTCTCACCTTTCCCATACATACATGATGGCAGCAAATTCGCTTTCGAACATTGCCATCACTCGATATAGCACAAAAAAAAAAAAAGGATATAGAAACACGAAAACATTCAGTGATGGACCGCACAAATGTGGTCTTTAAGCCCTGCTAAACTCTGCCATTCCTTGGCACACATTGTACAGACAATTGCACTACTAGCACGTTCTTGATGTTCTTTTTTATGCAGGATCAAATGCCGTTTCAAACCGCCAGCTGTTTTGTACGTTTACCCGCAGTTGACACAGGTTAACTCTGGCAACTCAAGACTGCTTTGTGGCCCACTGCGCCGATGAGTAGACTGGTGACTCATCAGCCCAGCTCTGCTCAGACATATTCTTCTGCACACCTCACACTCCAGACCAATTTGGCGCCCCCTCCCATCCACGGCTCCTTTCACCCTCCCTTTTCGGATATTGTGCTTCAGCCGCTCATACTGGGTTTGATCCGCCTCAAACTTGCCCACACCTCCCCGCAAGGTCCTTCTCCACCCCCCGCGATCCAAAGCAAGACTCTACCAGGTTCTTTCGTCAATCTCACATTTTTTTAAGGTGGATCTTAAACAATCCTTGAATCTCAATTTAGGCTTTTGAGCCAGACGTCTTCCCTTGGCGAGCTTGCCATAAAGGAGTTGTTTGGGAAATCGACTGTCTAACATCCTCACTACATGTCCACTCCATCTCAGTTTATGCTTGATAACGTGAGCCTCAATGCTAAGGCATTGGGTCCGTTCAAGCACCTTCACATCACTGGCATACATCTGCCAACCCACACCTAAGATTCGCCGTAGGCATATCTGGTGAAACCGCTCGAGACGTCTCAAATGCTCCCCGTATATTGTCCAAGTTTCACAACCATAGAGAAGAGTAGAAAGAACGCATGCGGCATAAACCTTAATCTTAGTTGGCAGCAAGATCCTATGACATCTCCACAAACGCCTGTCAAACTTTCTGAAGGCATCACTTGCCCTGCTGATCCGTAACGATACCTCATCATCCAGGGCACCGGACATACTCAATATGCTACCCAAGTATACAAACTTAGTGACAACCGCTATCCTTAACCTACAGATATAAACTGATGGTTCATAGTATGGCATGCCCGGAGCAGGCTGATACATTAAGATAGTTTTTTTCAGATTGATGGTCAGGCCCAATGCACTGCAGGCAACCGCAAAGCTGTCCACAAGATGCTACATATCAGTCACCATATGAGCCACCAGATCACAGTCATCCGCATAGAGCAAGTTACAAATCATGTTAGTGAGTACCTTTGTACTTGCATTGAAGTGACTAATGTTGAACAACCCCCCAGTAGTTCGGTAACGAATATAGACACCATCAGAGCACCCCCTAAATGCCATCCGAAAGATCATGGTGAAATACAATGCAAAGAGTGTGGGTGTTGGAATGTCTCCCTGCTTAACACCATTTTCTACTGAGATAAGATCAGCCAGCTTTCCCCCAATGTTGATCACAGCCTTCATATCATCGTGGAAGAGCTTTAAGATGTTTACAAACTTGTCAGGACAGCCAAGCTTTTTCAGCATCTTCCATAAACCATCCCTATTGACTGTATCAAAGGCCTTAGTTAAATTGATGAACACCTCATACAGTCCCTTTTGCTGTTCTATACATTTCTCCTGCAGTTGCCTGGCTGTAAAAATCATATTCACTGTCCCTCAACATCTGAAACCACACTGCGACTCAGGCAAAACATTATCAGCAATGTGCTCCAGCATTCTGTCTAGCATG
Source organism: Euprymna scolopes (assembly GCF_053919585.1). Classification (NCBI taxonomy): domain Eukaryota; kingdom Metazoa; phylum Mollusca; class Cephalopoda; order Sepiida; family Sepiolidae; genus Euprymna; species Euprymna scolopes. The sequence goes on along the minus strand of NC_136500.1, from coordinate 513,613 downwards.
ATCCTACAGAGCACCTTACCGACTACTGACAGCAAAGAGATGCCCTGATAATTTCCACATTCATCTCTGCTACCCTTCCCCTTGTATAGCACTACCATCAATGCATCCCGCCAATCCTACGGAATACATTCATCCCGCCAAGCAGTCTGCAACAAGTCCACTAAGTGTTGCATCATCTTGGGTCCAGAACATTTAAAGATCTCTGCATGCAAACAATTTGGGTTAGGAGACTTTCTGTTGTTCAACTTATGGACAGTTGCTTCAACCTCCTGGAGAGAAGGAACCTCTGCCAAGATATCCTTTGCCGGATTGCTAGGAATTGACCTAACAAACTCCTGATCAACGTAAGAAGGTCTGTTCAGGAGGTCATCAAAATGCTCCCTCCATCTACGAAGAATGTCGGTAGGGTCTCAAAGAAGATCCCCACCATCCCTCGAGCACAGAGGAGTGATAGGTGATCTGGATGGTTTGTAAACCGCATGCAGTAGGCTGTATAAGACCTTGGTGTTGTTCAAATCCGAGGCGAGCTGTATTTCCTCAGCTTTCTGCCTCCACCATTCAGCCTGCATGTTACGCAACCTCCTCTGCACCTCGCGCTTGATTGCTTTAAACTTGTCCCTCAATTGATCTTGCTCACCATCCGTCAAACCACGCCCAAGATAAGCATGCAATGCCCTGGCTTTTGAATCAAGCAGAAAAATGTGAGGCTTGTGATCAGATGCTCCTCTCGAAAGCTGAAACATTAACCTAAAAAAAACACATGCTGTGGGCAGAGGGGGCAAAAAAGCAGAGGCAAAAGCGAAACAAGTTTCAACACTCAACTTTGTCTGCAGTTGACTTGCACAGCAAACCAGCTTAGCAACAAAATCACATCCCTTCACTGTTGAGATCCCTAAATGCCAGAAAGATTTCTACTCAAATAGCTTCTTCTCTTGAACAACTAGACTTTAGTATTCCATTCCTGTTATCTGCTTCTCTGATTCTACTAATATGCAAAAGTTTAGATGTAACATAAACCAATATCTTATTAATCTTTCCTAGGCATGGTTCCAAATAGAATACCCTCACGTCCAAGTGGCGATATGCCTTGTTAGGAATGAAAATATATGTCTGACCATCTATTTAGATTTAGGTTCTACTGCAAATATCATAACTTTAATCTCTGAACCATGTATATACCATGCACTGTATAAGGCAGGGGAAAGTAGGGCAGTAGCCCTAGATATATCTAAGGCTTTTGACAGGGCATGGCACGATGGTCTTCTCATGAAAATCAGATTCTATGGTATTACTGAATGAATATTTAACATAATTAAACCCTTCTTAAATAAGAGAAAAATCCAGGTTGTCCCAATGGTCGTACATCTAAATAATATGATATAAATGTGGGTGTACCTCAAGGGTCGATCTTTGGACCTTTATTATTTCTGATATTCATAAATGACCTCCCGGATAAAATAGTCTCTGAGATGGGCGCATTTACTGACAACACCACACTCTATAACAGGCACAAAAAAAAACAAACCAATGAACACATATCCAAGGCAATGGCGGAAACCCTAAAGGAAGACCTCCAGTCTTTAGTGGAATGTGGACAAAAATGCTGACAAGACTAAGCTTGTTTCCTTAAATAATTACAAGAAACCTTCGCAACCACTAATAGCTATGGCTAAAGATGCATTACCTAAAATACTTTGTTCAAACTCCTTGGCTTAATGTTCACAAGGAACATGAGTTGGAACAGATACATTGAGAGCATTGCCAAGGCTGTGAAGAAGGTGGGTTCTCTCTACCATGTTAGAAAATTATTTATGCCTGAAAGTATCCTGTACCTCTACAAGACCACTATTCATCCATGTATTAATTAGGGTTGTCATATCTGGGCTGGTGCATCTGCTACTAGTCTCTCACTCCTGAACAAAAGAGAGTTGCCAGCCTGATAGATCCTGAACTGTCATCTAAGCTTAAACCTCTGTGCCATCGATGAAATGTTGCATCCCTCTGCCTGTTTTACAAGTATTTTAATGGTGAATGCTCTCACAAACTACAAGCCCTTGTGCCCTGTTGACATAAATATACCCGACAAGCAGCAAAATCCCACCCCTACAGAGTAGAGATCTCTAGATGTCAGAAAGCTTTCTACTCTGATAGTTTCTTCCCCAGAATTGCTAGACTTTAGAATTTCTTTCTGGGCCCCTGCTTCCCGAACTGTACTGATATGCAGAAATTCAAGTGTAATGTGAACAGACATCTTACTGCTCAGCTCACTACATAGTATCCCTGCAACTTATGTTCCTGGTAGTAGTCCCTTCCATCAAAGTTGCACTGTGTCTTGTTTGGGGCGAAAATGTAATAAATAATATATATATATATATATATATATATATATATATATATATATATATATATATATATATATATATATAGAGAGAGAGAGAGAGAGAGAGAGAGAGAGAGAGAGAGAGAGAGACAGAGACAGAGACAGAAAGAGCGAGCAAAAACTAGATGTGATATCTGAAATGTTTTTGTTTTTTCAGTGTGGTGGTGCTTGATCAACACTGCTGGGGAGTCATCAGAAAAAAATGTTCTTTTAAATCACCAAAGCAATGATTCATGGTAAACAACTGATGATTTCTACAGAAGTATTAAAACCAGCATAAATTCCTGAAGCCACCTAAAACGGTGATTACAAGAAATTGATTGACTTACAAACCAAAATATTTTTGATGAAGAACTTTGGACTAAAAGTGTCTTTTTCTACATAGTTTAAAGGTTAAAAAAACTTCCAAGATTATATACTATGCCTTGCCATAAAATATGCATAAATATTATTTTTTAATTCATACAGAAACTGAGACATGTGCATACGAGTATTATGCTTTTTCTAAACAGTTCACTTCTTGTAAGTAAAAAAATACTCAAGCTGAAATCGAAACCAAAACCTGAAGACAATGAGTCAAGTACGATAATCATTAGGCCAGCTTGGCACGATCTTTACAAAATTTTTTCAAATCTACTTATTCTTAACATAATTTAAACGATTCATGCATGCTCAGTCGTGAAACAGCAAACAGATAAAAATCCGACAACTCCCATGTAACAATTTTTTAATTTAAACTTCCTAACAGCACTTTTTTCCGGATGAAAACTGATTAGAAAGTTTTCCACATGTCTAAATACACTATGGACCAAATCTAAAGTCTGTGGATCAAAAATTTGTTGAGTTAACAGGTTGAGAAGTGTCCTCACACACACACACACACATTCTCACTTTTATGGATATATAGATTAGTGCATGTATAACAAATATGTTCATATTACCATATTTGAAGGAATCTAAATCAAAACTGAAAGTTGAAAAAAATGGCAAATGGGATAAAAACTTTTGATCTTCTCCTTCACACACACACACACACACACACACACACACACACACACACACACACACACACACACACACACACACACACACACTCATGTTTTAGACCATTTTCATCTATTTTTGGTCAGAAAGATTCACGTTTGAGTATCGCATCGATCTCAGAATGGAGGTTCCAAAACTGACTCTTCTGCAACCAACCGTACCCTGCAAGATTCTTCAGCTAGTTGGAGCCAGCTTCATCTCTCCGCATCAGTACAGAAATGTCAAATAGTTGGAGAGATGTGCCAATTTTGGTTGGAGATTTTCCAATTGTCTCTATAAGAATACTGCATCAGGGTCATATCTACCAAATATATGTCGATATATTTGATTTTATATGATTCAGTGTGTTCACTTCGATAATTAAAATCATGATTCTTCCTGTCGTTTTATTCACCGATCTTTTCCAGTGTTGTTTTTGTCTTGTAGTTTGTTTTTATTTTTCATTCTTTCATCGATACTTTCAACTTCCGTTCTTTCTTCAAACATTTGTGATTACTATTTTCACCGATTTTCTTCTTGGCTGTTTGTTTTTTGTTTGTTGCTTTTGCTTGGTTGAAACCTGACATTTCCAGGTAATGTTTTTTGCTTGCAAGTATTTTATTTTGTTTCTTAAACTGTTATTATAGGTTTGGTTGGAAGTAATTTTTAAAAGCCGTTCAGCACATTTCAGTCCGTAGAATAGACATTAAACTAAATATGATGATTGTACACATGCACTAGGCGGTGGCATGTTTAGTTGGTTGCATAGTTGCAATGAATGCAAATGACAGACTTGCTATGAGAAATCTTTAACTAAGGAAAAACAAATATACGAGGTGCTTTCAATAAGTTTCAACATTTTTTTTGTACAAGCATTTAAAATTGCTGTAGACTCTTGAAAATTCAGTACGTTATTGCAATGCATCTTATGAGATGACTGACCAATTTTTATGATTTTGGGTTCAAATGAACAGCTACAGCAGGAATTGGAATACACCCTACTAAAGACTGATTGTCACAGCTGGTGAATTTCAAAAATGCAATCTGGGCTTGAGGATACTTCAGAAGAATGATATGATACAATTCTGTTTTAAACTTGAAAAAATGCCACAGAAACATATGGAATGCTTCAGACTGCTTTTGGGCCATCTTGCATGAATCGAGCATCAGTTTTTGAAAGGCATAAGAGATTCAAGGAAAGCAGAAAGTTTGTGAAGAAAGATGAGAGGGATGGGAGAAGTAAGGAAATTAGAACACTAAAGTTGATTGGCCAAATAAAGAATTTCATGGATAATAAGCGTCATATGTCTATAGAGATAATAAGTGCACAGTTTGATGTCAATGTGGGAACTGTACATACAATTATTCGTGAGATATTGAAGATGCGGAAGGTTTGCACAAATGCACCAGATCACAACTCCATCCTTGTCACAGACTATTTTATCAAGATGGGCATCAAGACAGTTCCTCACTCTTCCTATAGTCCAGACCTTACCCCCTGTGACTTTTGGTTGTTCCCTCAGCTCAAGGAAAGCCTTAAAAAATTTCGTTATGAGACAATTGAGGAGATAAAAGAGGCTGTGACAAGGGTTATTGACACGCTAACACAAGAGAACTTCCATTGGGCCTTCCAGAAGTTTGAACAGTACAACAAGTGCATTGCAGCTGAAGGAGATTACTTTGAAAGGGACTAGAGTTTCATGTATGTACTATCAATAAAAGTGCCCATACGAAAAAAGTCTGGAAATTTATTGTAGGCACCTCAAATCTGTAATTTTGGATTTGTAGACTTAAGAATATAGTGTTCCTCCATATACGAGATTCTCTGCTGTAGCCTATAACCTACTTGAATTTTGTCAAAAATAATAGCTGGCAAAATACAGGGCCTCCAAGACATTCGATTTTTATGTTCATAGATAAGGTTAACCATTATCTCAAGCAAACTTTCTTGGGTGATATCTATATATATTCCAGCAGAATGCCATAGGAAATCATTTAGCCTTCTGGGTGTCTTATAGTCAGTTGGGTTTGTGTGCCTCTCAGACAGAGATGGGTTCTTGGGAGTCTAAGCGACTATTTTGATTTTGTCAGACTAAGAATTATCATCTGCAAGTTTGTTTTTTCAGTAGGAGAAAACGAATATCGTTGCACTCCCCTCCTCAAAATAAATGTTACATGTTTTAAACTGGAGTTGTGATTTTATTTGTCAGAATAAAATCACGAGTTTTGACCAGTACAAAAAACGGACGATTGTGGTCTGTGCAGTGAATGCACGTTTTTGCACAATAAAATGACATAAATTATAAGTTAAAGTAATGCCCAACATCTATAGGAAATCTAAAAATTATGCCTGTAAACTAAGAAATAACCCAGAGAAATGCACACGCACACACACACACACACACACACACACACACACACACACACACACACACACACACACACACACACACACACACACACACACACAAATTGTCAATATGATTATTCATCTTTCATAGATCATTGGATTCTTTAATCCGGACCGGATTAGCCTGACTTGGTAAAATGTGCTCCTTAAAATTTACTGATGGCCTTTTGGCTAGGAACAAAGTGTAGTATCTGTTCTGATACTACATTTCACCTTTTCTGTCCTCAGTCAGTGGAAAAGAACTCCTTTTAGACTGAGACAATTTTTATTTTTGTTTCTATCCAGAGTACCCGTTTTTTGGGAACTGGCATTTTCCCCACATTTAAAACCGACCTCGTGTCTAACGCTGCCCTCGTGGGGAGGTAAGTAAATAGGAACAATATCTCATAAATATCATTTGTTTTCAATAATTGACAGGTGACCGTGATAAAGTGTATACCAATATAGACCAACAATCTGGGTGTGCCAGGTTCGAATCCAGTCAGTTCTGTAGCATCACTTCCACTTATGAATGTTGGCAACCTACATATGGTAAATACCTGAAAGAATCAGGAAAACATAATTGCTCTGACCCCATCACACCCCAATTGAAATGAATGGCTCTCATCTTAGGGAAGCTCCATGACTTGAAAAGTTTCTAGGACTGACCTTAACTACTGATCTGAAATGAAACACATACATCAAATCTGTTGCCAAGATCGCTGGAAAAATGGTTGGATCACTCTACTGCTCCAGCAGGTATCTCATTGTCGATGCACTCCTCTATCTGTATAAAAGCCAGTTATGCCCTAAAATGGAGTACTGTTGCCACATCTGTGCAGGAGCTGCTCAGTATGCCTTATCCAACGTTGATAGAGTTAAAAACTGGCTTTGAAATCTAGTAGATAATGTTCTTTTCTCTTCCCTGCAACCTTTTTCCCACAGAAGAGACATTGCGAGCCTGTCTCTGTTTTATAATTATTTTCATGGCAAGTATTTAATTGAACTTAAATCTATGGTACTTCCTTGCCAAACTTTCACAAAAACACTTAACTAGCTACAACCACTATAAATGATTTCCCTTACTCTCTATCTGTGCCTAAATCTAAATGCAGATTCCATGAACAAAGTTTAATTCCCTGAACTGCCCGCCTATAGAACACTGTTCCGTTGGCCTGCTTCCTGGTTGAATACAACATGGTAGCCTTCAAATTCAATGTAAACAAGTTCTTGTTAGGCCGTCCCCATAAATAATCAAATTCTATCCAATTTGCACCATTAACGATTACTACACTATCACCTTACATTCATTAACCCTTATCCTTCAGTGCCCTTCGGGCCTTGATAAGTGGTGACTCCCAAGTAAAAACAAAAAAAATCGCCAACAACAGAAACGAACCAATTAAAACGTTCATACCAGACTTATCCAGATGATTTTATTTCCTTTCTTTATTTAAAAAATTTTTTTTCCCCAAATAAGGTACATTGCTACTGAGACATAAGGGGCTATTGTGAATTAGCGGCCAGATTTATAGCAGCATCCTTTGCGGAGAGTTGTGCAATAAATGTTTGGTCAAATTATCTTGGATAGGGTTAAAAAAGAGTCTTCAATCTAATAGGTCCCACTTTATAAACTACGCTCCAACTGTCCATTCACCACAATTTTTATTTTTTTTAAAAGAGTCGCCATTTCTCAAGGCCTCGAGGCCACTCGAGAATAAGGATTAATGAGTATACAGTAGTCAATGGGATAATATCGTAGTAATTGTTAGTAGTGGAAATTTGGTAAATTGGATTACTTACGGGGATGGCTCATCAGGAACTTGTTTACGTTGGGCTTGAAGATGATTATATTGTGGTCTGTTGAATGTGCCCTGATGAACTTGTTGCACTTGTGCCCCCTCGATGTACTAATTTTAGTCAAAATCCATTACATCATTTTTGATTCTAGAAAATGTCTAAAATTTAAGGCTTAAGCTTACGGAGTCTTAGGAGTACATTGAACTTTAGAGAATCTTGTTTAATTGGTATTTAATGACAATACATATTTCTGATATATTTGAATTTTAAAATAAGAGACTGTGTGCATATAAAACTTTAAAATATCCCAAAGAAAGTGAAATTTGAGAATATTAATTGATGTCTAATACTTCTTGTTAAAATTTCACAAAATTGTATGCATCTGAATTTTCACAAAGAGCTTCCATTCTTTATGAGGATTGCTTATTCGTATTATTTGGATTAATCAGGCTACAATTCTCATCTTAAGTGTGATTTTCACAATATTTTGGTCAACGTATCCCCGACCTTCCTCAGGGGTAGCTTGTCGAACTCGGGAATATTTCTGCCAAACTCAGGAATTTGGTAAAAAACTTCAACAAATATGTAATCCATATGACATTAGGACAGTATTCAGGAGCGATTCAACTCTCCGGAAACGGCTTGTGAGAGTCAAGCCCCCTACAGAAAATCATGACTAAGAACTGTGTATATGAAATCCTATATAAATGTGGAAAACTGTACAAAGGTGAAACGTGTCAACCATTGAAAGTATGGTTAGAAGAACACCGAAAAGCCGTAGTACGTGAATAGATTGAAAAATCAGGTATAGCTGACCATATCTGGAGGGAAAAGGGAAACCATCTACCACTATGGGACGAAGTAAAAATTATAGACAGAGAAGAACGGTGGAGAGTAAGACGACTGAAAGAAACAGCACAGCTGGGGAATAACCAATTACTAAGTAGGCCTAGTATAGAATTTAATACAATATGGGAACCATCAATTATAAACAATGGATAATATATATACAAGTAATAAGTAAAACATTAATATATATATACATTAATATATAGTAATAATTAGTCATAAATATTGATATTTACAACTAAAAATAGAAATAGGTTTAAGGCTCTTAAAATTTGTATCAGAATTGTTGGCAAGGACCCAAGAGTACTTGGAAAAATCAATTGTAAAAAGTGATATTCTCCTGAAGATTGAAGGTTCAATCCTCAGTGTGGGCGATCGAAAAATACAATCGTGAATTGCTTAGGACCTCTATCCAGTCATGGCTGATGAAAGAAGAGCATGCTACCTCCGTGAAGTAAATAAAAGGTTTCGCTCGAAATTCCGTCCAAATTCTCAAGTTTGACAGAAACATTCCCGAGTTCGACAAGATACGCCTGAAGAAGGTCGAAGGTTACATTGAACGAAACGTTGTGAAAATCACACTCAAGATGTGAACAGTAGTCCGATTAATCCAAATAGTACATACATAATCTAATATAAAAGTGAGAAAATGTGTGTGAGGACACTTCTCAACCTATATACTCAATGAATTTTTGTATATAGGGTATTCAGATATGTAGAAAACTTTTTAATAGGTTTTCATCTGGAAAAAAGGGTTGCTTAGGGGTCAAAATTGAAAAATTAGTATGTGGCGGTCATCGGATTTTTATCTATTTGTCAACTATTTCATGAATGCACCTGCATGAATTTTTCATATGACAGCTTCCTTATATTAAGAATAAGTAGATTTGAAAACACTTTTTAAAGATCGTGTTAAATTGGCCTCATAGTTATCGTACTTGACTCACTCTCTTTAGGTTTTGGTTTTGATCTCAGCTCGAATATTTTTTTTACTTACAAGAAGTGAACTGTTTAGAAAAAACATAATACTTGCATGCACATATCTCAGTTTCTTTCCGTTTTTTTGTTTCATTTTTTTAAAGGAATTTAACGTTACATTTAATACCTACGGTTAATTCTGTTTATAGTAAATAAGAATTCTGCTTATATTGAAAATATAATATTTATGCGTATTCTACGGCTTGCTAGTTTTATATAAAACTAATCATAACACATAATACTGTTGCCATATCTGGGCAGGAGCTGCTAAAAACAGCCTATCCTGCCTTGACAGAGTACAAAATAGACTTCGTGGCTTAGTGGGGGATGCCCTTTTCTCTACCCTGCAACCTCTCTCCCACAGAAGAGACGTTGCGAGCCTATCCTTCTTTTATCGTTATTTTCATGGCAGGTGCTCGTCTGAACTCCAATCTCTGGTCCCCCCTCGCCAATCTTTCACGAAAAACACCCGTCTAGCTGAATCCACTGTGAAAAATTTTCCCCACTCTATATCTGTGCCTAAATCAAAACGCGGATTCCATGAACAAAGCTTCTTTCTTAGAACTGCACGCCTGTGGAACTCTGTTCCATCTGCCTGCTTCCCTCCGGACTACAACTTGGATGTCTTCAAGTCCAATGTTAACAAATTCCTAATGAACCGCCCCCTTTATTAAACACTTCATCAAATCTCCACACTAACGTAATGTACTTGCAATAACCCTTATCCCTGAGTGGCTTCCGGGCCTTGATAAGTGGTGATCACTGTGTAAAAAAAAAACAAAAAAACATTCGGAGTAAAAAAATTCGTAAAGAGACTTTGCGTGTATGATACAAGGTCGCTGATTATATTTGTGAAATCTAATTCCTGTTATATGTCACAATTTGCCTAAAGCCACGCAAGAATGGTTAGGTGTGATTCAGTCACGGTAATGGGTAGTCGATTAAGTGTCAGTTGGAGTTTCGAGGACAAATATCTTTTAACCACAACTATTGTGACTGCTTTACAGTTGTTTACAATTTACAGTCAAGGACAACACAATTCAGAATTGTGAGTATATACCCTAACCTGTCAGAAATGACACTATGCTTCATGCGTGTGTTAGCACTAATATTCATATTTACATAAAATAAAGTCTTAATTAGATAACTTATTATTTCTGTTTACTAGGGAGTCACCGTTTATCAAAGCTATGCAGCCGTTCGAGGATAAGAGTTAATGAGTGTCAGGTGAGATAACACCGTGATGATCAGTAATGGTGGAACTTAGGTAGGGTTTAATTATCTAAGAAGACGACTGAACAAGAACTTGTTTACATTAGATTTGAAAACAGCCATATTATAGTCAGCTGGAAGCAGCTTATGCTATTACGTTCTACAGATAGATAGTTCTAGAAGAAAAACAAACTCTGCACATGGAATTTTTGTTTAGTTTTAGGCACAGATAGCGAGTAAAGGAAATTTTTGACAGTTGTTGCAGTTAGACTAGTCTTTATTTCAAAGGTTTTACAGAGGGAGGGGTGACCATAGACAAAAGCTCAGTCGAACACTTGCCATGAAAATAACGACAGAGCAGAGACAGACTCGCAACGTCTCTTCTGAGAGAGAGGAAGTTGAGAGGCAAAAAAAAAAAAAAAACGTCTCAAATTATAAAGTAAAAAAAAAACCCCAGAAAAACGTATCAATCGGTATAGAAAAAAGAAAGGAAATTTTTTTTTTCAAAAGTCTCGTTATGGAAATAGAGTAAAGGATTTCTTTCTGAATTTATTTCAAGAAGGTGGTGGTGAAAAGGATGTTAAACTTTTTGCTTTTTATATTCGCCTAAACATCTGAAATTGTTTATTCCATCGGTTTCTTTATTCACTCACTTTTATGCTACAGGGCAGATACATATTTTTTTTTTTTTTTTTTTACATGGAGTTCACCACTTATCAAGGCCCAATGGCCACTCGAGGATAAGGGTTATTGTGTGTACAGTACTCAATGGGATAGTGTAGCAATAGTATTGGAGAATTGATAAGGTGTCATTACTTAGGGGAGGCGGTTCATCAGGAATTTGTTTGTGTTGGACTTGAAGACATCCAGGTTGAAGTCGGGAGGAAAACAGGCAAGCGGAACAGAGTTCCACAGGCATGCAGTTCTAAGAAAGAAGCTTTGTTTGTGGAATCTACGTTTTGATTTAGGCACAGATAAGGAGTGGGGAAAATTATTGATGGTGGTTTCAGTTAGTCGGGTGTTTTTTGAAAAAGATTGACGAGGGGGGACCAGAGAATGAGCTCAGATGGGCACTTGCCATGGAAATAACGATAGAACAAAGACAGGCTCGCTACGTCTCTTCTGTGGGAGAGAGGTTGCAGGGAAGAGAAAAGGGCATCCCCCACCAAGCCACAAAGTCTATTTTGTACTCTGTCAAGGCTGGATAGGCTGTTTTTAGCAGCTCCTGCCCAGATGTGGCAGCAGTACTCCATCTTTGGACGTACTTGGCTCTTATATAGATAGAGAATTGCATCATTAGTGAGATATCTTCTGGAGCAGTAGAAGGATCCCACCATTTTCCCAGCGACCTTGGCAACAGACTTGATGTACGTGTTCCATTTCAGATCAGGAATAAATATCAAACCCAGAAGCTTATCAAAACATGAGGCCTCCCCTAGACGAGAGCCATCCATTTCAATTGATGCCAGATGGGGATCAGAGCGTTTATGATGCAGAGATAGGAGCTTGGTTTTAGATGCATTAAAGGTAACCAGCCACCTCTTTTCCCACTGTACCACGCGCTCAAGATCAGAGGAGAGAGAATCAGAGAGAACATCATCAATTACGGCCTTTGATGTGTTGCCATAGATGGTCGTGTCATCAGCATAGATGTCAACGAAGGATTTAAGTATGTGTTTTGGGAGATCATTGATGTAGATCAGGAAAAGAGTTGGGCCCAGTATGGACGCCTGAGGGACACCAGCATTAATACTGTGGGCTTCTGATTTCTGCCCATCAACCACTACTCTTATGAGCCTATCAGAGAGAAATGATTTAATGATTGAGAAAACATTTCCAGTTATACTGTAGCTGGAAATCTTGTGTAGTAGGCCTTTATGCCAAACCTTATCGAAGGTCTTTGATATGTCGAGAGCAATTGCCCTAGAAATGAAGCCTTTGTTGAGAGATTCGCTAATCCTATGAGATATAACCGTTAGCACATCTGCTGTCGATCTAGCAGAACGGAAACCATATTGCGTGTCGCTAAGAAGGTTATTTCTGCTGAGGTGGTTGACTACTTCTCTATTTATTGTGGATTCCAGCAACTTACTTATGACACACAGGAGACTTATTGGCACAGATATTTGTATGTTGCATAGCGTGTTGTCTGTTATAGGATGAAATACGGGGAGTTGATAGCCTTCGTCGCACAGGGTAGAATTTGCCGCAAAGTGTTTGGCAAATAGTTTGTCCTTGTTTAATTATCTACATCCACACTCTTATATGAAAGTCACTTTGTGTGTGTGTGCGTGTGTGTGTGTGTGAGTGTGTGTGTGTGAGTTCCTTCCTCATAGATTCCGAAACGGCTGAGTCTATCTTTTGCAGATTTCACACAAATGGAATTTATATGTCTGGCAGTGTTCTTAAACGTTTTGTACATTCATCCGATAAATATCGAAAATCAAAAAAATCTGATCTTTACAATAGTCTTTTCTCTCTCATAGATAAAAAGAAGAATTTTTACAGGGGAATATTTTACGTTACACCGACGAAGGGAAATAATAAAATATCAGCAAATAATTTCTTCTCACAAAAGACAGATTTATTGTCATCTGGAGATATAGCGCAGTAGTAGAGCATTTGACTACAGATCGAATGATTCCCAGTTCAAGCCCGAGTGTACCTCATCATTTTATTTTAATTTTTTTCTTATTGATGAGTTCAAATTATGATAAAAGAAGAGGTATCATTTAAAATCGCTGCAAATTATTTCTTCGTTCATATATTTTAAAACTAAACATTAACCAGAAGTGACTTTTCCAGGGCATTCATCATCAAGCCCAAATATCAGCTGACATGGTATTATAAACAAACACAGACCAGATTTGATGAACGACATTATCATTATTATTTTTTTTTATTTTGTTTGTGAATTAGTGCACCGAGCAAATTATTCCTCACAATATATAATAATCAAAAGAGGATTGAATCTATAATAATACACATGCAATCTGCATAAATTAAAATATAATGTTTAACGTATTGTACGACTGAGCAACGCTGGACGTCCAGCTAGTATACAAATACTCATGGCTTTTTATCATAGAGTAGAGGATCAGAAAACAATGTAATTATTATGTATTCCACAAAATAAGATGCTAAAAAATCAAATATAATGAGTAAATAATTCACTGCTAACTGAGTGGTGCGGCCTCCAAGGTACTGACCCGCTTGCCACTGCGGTAAGCTTAGATATTAAGTAAGATTCATGTGGGAGGAAAACCAGCTCTTTCAAGTGGAGTACTCTAGAAGAGTACAAAAATAGCCGGAAATGAACTCATACACATTCTCTGGTGGGGGCTCTTCAGTTACCTGACAATAAGCCAATCCTCTCTCTCCTGGAGGAGGAGGTAATGCCTGGCAGGATGGCCTCCTAGGACCGAACTGGACTACATCTCACTCGAGCAAAAACCGGATTTGCTCCCAGAGTAACACAATTATAATGGTCTTTGTAGTGGGGTCTTCTGTATGTTGGTGCACATTAAGTAATTGGGTCCGCTTCTTATGAGGGACCACAAAAGTGGCATAAATTTATACGATTATGATATTTTCAAATAGAAATATATATGATTGGTTGACAAGAAAGGAATAGTTAGAGTACACATTATTAAAGTAGTAGTTTTTATCATGTTAATAGTTGTGTTTGAATCTCACTTAAGTTTCAAGGATTTTTCTTAAAACTAAATACAGCCTGTATTATAAAGTTAAATAACATAAAACTCATTATATAAATATTCTTAAAAACTAAATAACCCTTTTTTGGATAATCTGCCAAAAATTAGTCCTACAAAATATTTGGAAGCAAATTATTTAAAACCATAATTTCTAATGTATTTTTGCAATACCTAAATACATTCATCATAGTTACTTACTCTTTCACAGATATTTTCTTACTAGCTATAATGCGATATAAAAACTTAAAGATGAAAATTGACATGACAATGTATCGAACCGACACCGTCCAAGGAGCGGATATAAACTCGTATATATTTAATAAATTATTGCCTTTCGTTTGATCTTATCTATTGGTCTTTTTAAGTATACCAATCCCCACCCTATTGCTGCGATATTGCATCCTTGTGTTTGTTTTACAAGTATTTCAACGGAATGTTATCCAATGAACTTGCTGCATTTGTGTCACTTTAATGCAAATACACTCAACAAACTCGACAAGTCGCAAAATCCCACCTTTTAATGTAGATGTTACCTGATGCCGGGAGGCTTTTTACTCTAATAGCTTCTTTTCTCGAACCGCTTGCCTTTAGAATTTCCTTCCTGCCTCTTGTTTATCCGATTGTTCCAATTGCATAAATTGAAACGTAATGTGAACAAGCATCTCGTTACAAAACTTCCCTCTTAGGATGCCCCTATAAACTTGGTCCCTAATTTACAGTAGGCCCTTATGTCTCACTGCGCCTTGTTTGGAGTGAATAAAATAAAAAATAAAATAAAAATGAAAGTGTTTATACATTAGAAGAACTTCAGTTTTTTTAAAAAAGTATTTCCAAACAATTATTTCGGTAAAACAAAACAAAAATGGTACTTACAATACGAAGGAATAATCCTTATGTTTTCGAAATTGTCTTTTATGGAAATCCTTAAGGCTTGCTTTTCGACCTATTGTTATTTTTAAGTAAATTGTCTGCAAATTTTTCATTAGATTTCCCTGTTTATGGATTCGTTCTTTACTCCTTTCAGTGCGCCTGCTTATATTGTGATCCGGTTCATCGTATGATGACAGTAAATATATACTTTTATCACAGTATATTTCGGTAAGTAAAGCTTCTTTCGGGCATTTTTTTTTATAAATAAAACTATCCGAGAACTATTTGTTTTTAGTCTTCAACCCTTTTTCCCCGTCGATTTGAAAGTTCAACATACACGCTAATTTGATCGACTTCGGGGCGCACCTGAGTTTCTCGGCCGTTTCGTCTCACTTGTTTACAGGGAAATGAAAGAGAAAGAGCGATTTACTATTTTAAGTGTTGTTATGTTGTCCACAAAGTGTGGGCGTTTTAGTTAATAGACAAACAATGTGTCTCGTAGAGAGAGAGAGAGAGAGAGAGAGAGAGAGAGAGAGAGAGAGAGAGAGAGAGAGAGAGAGAGAGAGAGAGAGAGAGAGAGGGGGGGGGAGAATTGTTTTTGTGTTCACTTACTTTTACATTTGTTCTTTGTTTATTTGTTTGTTTATTTGTTTGTTTGTTTTTTGTACATATTGATTGTATGCGAATAAGCTCGAGGTCCTCACAGTGTGAGATTTTCGGACGTTCCGACCAACGGATATTTTGGTCAGCTACTTCTTCAAGCTAATTCATGAGCCCAAACTTGAAATAAATAAGATAAATAAGTAAATAACAAATAATAAAACGAGATTAAACTAATTCATTTCACATCATTTTAATTTATTTTAAACAATAAATAATTTATTAAAAATATAGAAAAAAAACATTTTCCTTCTTCTCGGGAGTAAAAAAGATATTTTTGATATTCTTATTGAAAAAGAAAAGTTAAAAAGATTCGGAAAAATGTAATTTTCAAGTAAAGTTATTTTAACACCATTTTCATGGAAGGTGCTCGACTGAACTCTAATCTTTGGTTCCTCCTTGCAAAGAACTTATCTTCTAACACCACTGTCAATAATTTAGCATTCTTTTTTCATAGTGCCAAACAAAGTTTCTTTCTATGAACTTCCTATCTGTGGAACACATTACTACTGGACTTCTTTCCTGCAGACTACAATATGGTATCTTTAAAATCCAATATGAACAAATACTTGTCATAATCTGCCCTTCATCCAAATTTTGTGACTTCTTGGTTTTTTGTGTAGTACATTTTTCTACTACATTTAATCTTTTCTATCCTCATTAAGTGAATGAGAAATCTTTCTACACCGAGATACTTTTAATTATTGTTCTTATCTAGGGAGCTGGGTTTTACTCACATTAAAAACCGATATTGTGTCTAACTCTGTCTTTGCGGGGAGGCAATTAAATAAGGATAATCCATCCATCTCATGAACTCGTTTCCTCGAGTGGCTTGTGACCTTGATAAGTACTGACGTATTAATAGAATAAAAATTAAAAATACAGAAAGAAAAGAAATGAATTTTGAATTAAAAAAGTAAAATCATTTCATAGCGGTCTTTATTCATTAGCCAGTATGTCCTTTGACCAAAACGTCCTACTTTCGTGGGCAACGTCGTTGACGCTGACGACACCAAGCATAACTATTATGAGTCGAGTATGGAACGTGTTATTAAAGGAGTTGAAAATCGGATGGGTGTGCTGGAGAGTGGGGGGTATACAAATACCTTGTTGTGTGGGCTTTTTTGGATGGACACTCATCGGAATAAAATGATGACAATTCTCTCTCTCTCTCTCTCTCTCTCTCTCTCTCTCTCTCTCTCTCTCTCTCTCTCTCAGAAGACGAGTTGTCACAATATACAGGTGCCTTCAATAGTTTCCAGACTTTTTCATAGCGGCATTTTTATTGATTGTATACACATGAAACTCTAGTACTCTTTGAAGTAATCTCCTCCGGCTGCAATTCAATTATTGTACCGTTCCAACAACTCCTGGAAAGCCCCATGGAAGTCCTCTTGTGTGAGCGTTTCAATGACGCTTGTGACAGCCTCTTTCATGTCCTCAATTGTCTCATAATGACAGCCTCTAAGGTTTTCCTTGAGCTTAGGGAATAACCAAAAGTCACAGGGAGCAAGGACTGCCGATGACAACGTCTTTCTTTCTGATCTTCCCTGAGAACCCTGAGGACAAACTTCGCTCAAATCTTCTGCATCTTCTATTCCTTGTGAATAATTGTGTGTACAGTTCTACACTGACATCAAACTGTGCACATTATCTCTACAGACACATGACGGTCCTTATCCATGAAATTCTTTATTTGGCCAATCAACTCTAGTGTTCTAACTTCCTTACTCTTCCCACACTTCCCATCATCCCACACACACTCTCTGTTTTCCTTGAATCTCTTATGCCACTAAAAAATGATGCTATATTACTGCAAGATGGTCCAAAAGCAATTTGAAGAATTTCATACGGTTCTGTAGCATTTTTTCCAAATTTAAAACAGAATTGTATTGCATATCGTTCTTCTGAAGTGTCCTCACGTCCAGATTGCATTTTTAAAATTCACCAGCTGTGACAATCAAGCTTTAGTAGGGTTTATTCCAATGCCTGCTGTAGCTGTTCATTTGAACCTGGAATCATAAAAATTGGTCAGTCATCTTATAAAATGAATAGCACTAACATACTGAATTTTCAAAAGTCTACGATAATTTTAAATGCCTGTATAAAAATGTCTGGAACTTATTGAAGGCAACTTGTAAATGAATTACCTAAATGGTGTGTGAGAACTCAGTTTACTACCACAACTGAAAACAACCTTTTTTTCTTTCTCCATTTTTCGAACGCCAGGTGTAATTTCCATGAACAGAGATTTTTTAAAAAAATTTTACCCATGGAGCACATTAATACGAGGCTGCTTCTCTGTAGATTACAGCAGGATCCTCTTCAAATCTAATGTCAAATACTTGTCATAAACGATCCCTATAAGTAATCAAACGTTTGTTCATTTCATTCATCATTTTCAATCTTCTCATAATATTCTTCATCACTCATAGATAATCTCTCCATCGTGTTAACCTTTATTCTCTAGTAGCTTGATATGTGGTGATTCATGAAAAATAGATAAATAAAAAACAGATAAAAATATTTTTAAGTAACCAGCCTTCAAGCTGGTTTTCAACCATAACTAATACATTCTGACACTGGGATCTAATTTGTCATGTTTTTGTCTTAATGAGATATGGTTCAGTTCTAAGCATTATCTCCTCCTTTGGAAGGAAGGGATTAGTTTATTGTCAGTCGCCTGTGGTACCCAACCAGTATATACCAATAGGTTCATTCTATTTTTATAACCTTCCAGAGTTCCTCATTGAGTGAGCTAGATCCCTCTAAAAATTAAAGTTAAATTAACTTCTTGTCTAAATTTGCTGAGTAGGTAAATACCCCAGCCTTCAGGTCAGGATAAAAATAAAGCTTTAGACTGATCTAAGTTGACCAGTGCATTAGAGTCGATCCTCTCTTCTTGTCAACTGTTTCAATGACTACCAGTTTGAAACCGAAAATCTCCATTCTGTAGCAATCACTAACGGCAATGTTACACAGGCAAACAGAAAGCGTTCAGAGTCGTTAGCTGTCTCTCGTCGGTGTGTCAGGGTTGCCTGCTGTGACCACCCCCCTATTTATGTCCTTGTGTGTGAGCTGCTACTATGCAGACTTTCGATCTTATATGAAATCGCCTTACATGGGGGATTGAGGTAGTGGTGGATGTGCTTACACATTACAAAACGATTATAGAGGCTCAAATCAAGTGGATCAAATTGATCAATCTGCAGATTAAATTTCCAATTTGAGAGGAATGGTTTTTTTTACAAAGGAGTCACCAAATATCAAGGCCTAGAGGCCACTTGAGGATAAGGTTAATGAGTCTACCGTAGACAATGTGACAATATCATAGTAATTGTTAGTAGTAGACATTTGGTAAATTGGATTACTTAAGAGGATGGCTTATCAAGAACTTGTTCACGTTGGACTTAAAGACGACCATATTGTAGTCAGCTGGAAAGCAGAAAAACGAAACAGAGTTCCACAGGTATGCAGTTCTAAGAAAGAAGCTTTGTTCATGCAATCTACTTTTAGATTTACGCACAGATAAAGATTGGGGGAAATTATTGATAGTGGTTTCAGCTAGACGAGTGTTTTTCATGGAATTTTGCATGGGGTACCATAGATTGGAGCTTAGATGAGCACTTGCCATGAAAATAACGGTAGAGGAGAGAGAGGCTCGTAATTGACAGGCAGACAGGTTTGTAAGTCCAATAAATAGCGTAGCATCGATTAAAAATCTTCCTTTAAAAAGTTAAAGCTAAGGCGTGGGCATGTACATTTTTCCTTTTATCCTTTACTGACTGGCTGTACTTCCTCTGCCTGCGATCTGTGTAATGGTCTTTCAGTGATTTTTGTCCTCGTTTCTTTGAATGAGAGGAAGGCCGTGAATTTGCAGACAATTGCGTATTCAGTATCTGTATGAGGAGGGATTGGAGATGTTTCATATGGCAAATAATTGACATGCTGAGAAACTGGCCTTCTTGAATCTTGACAGAAGATTTTGCACAGGACCATCTGGTGAAAAGTTCCTTTGCTAACTTTGTCTTAAACTCTTCAGTTGAGGATCGTTATAGATTGACGAATGAATCGCATTTCTTCACGGGGCTTCCTTGATCTAATGATTTTTTTATGGTCTTGAAAAGTACTATACAGGGATTTAGAGCTTCTGCATTAAAACTAATTTATAAGAAGCTAGGATGATTCGTGGTGAAGATGAGCTCTCAATGGAATTAGGTGTCAGATTCGGGATATCTCAGCAAGGTGGATACTCTCTTACCTGGCAATTGGTCGGGAATAAATTACTCGTCAATTACACATACGAGGTGCCTTTTCCACACTTTTTTGTACAGGCATTTAAAATTGTTGTAGACTCTTGAAAATTCAGTACGTTATTGCTATACATATTATGAGATGACTGATCAATTTTTATGATTTCGTTCAAATTAACAGCTACAGTAGGAATTGGAATACACCCTACTAAAGCCTGATTGTCACAGCTGGTGAATTTCAAAAATGCAATTTGGACGTGAGGACACATTAGAAGAAAGATATGCAATAAAATTATTTTAAACTTGGAAAAATTTCCACAGAAGCATATGGAATGCTTCCGACTGCTTTTTGACCATCTTGCAGTAATATAGCATCATTTTTTGAGTGGCATAAGAGATTCAAGGAAGGTGGGAAGTCTGTGAGGGATGATGAGATTTATGAAGAGAGAAAGGAAGTCAGAACATTAGAGTTGATTAGCCAAATAAAGAATTTCATAGATAAGGACTGTCGTGTGTTTATAGAAACAATAAGTACACAGTTTGATGTCAGTGTGGGAGCAAAACAAAGTGTTAATACATAAAACTATTAAACTTAAATTTTTTTAATAAAAAATTAAACAGTAAATTATAACAAGTTTGATTGTGCACACGAAATGTTGAGAACCTCTCATCATGGAGGATATTTTCAAGATGGCCGAGGTAAATAATAATGCAAAACGGAACGGAAATAAATCCGCTTGTATTATGCTACAAAAGGAAAATAGCTCCCTGCCTATAATAAAAATACAAACAAAATCGGTTTTTATTTTTACCATTTTGTAACAATTTCTGAGTTACGATTGTTCCTATTTACAATGTCACGGGACAGAGTTAGACACCAGGGTCGTTTTTTAACGTGGAGAAAAGGAACAAAAATAAAAATTGTCTCAGTCGTGAAGGATTTCTCCTCCACTGACAAAGAACAAGAAATTGAAGTGCAGCATCTGAAGAAGAGATACTACACTTTGAGGTATTTATTTGCTCCCCCACTGAGCAAATTAGGCACAAGGCCGATTTTTAAAGTGAGGAGTGAAGGGGAAATGGGGACCAGCTCCCCAGGGAGTAGGGGAGCTGATAGTGACAATTGGTATGAAGGGTTGCCCCTACATTGACCAAGGTCTTATATGTGGGGTCGCCCCCACATATGGTCTTTGCTTGCAGTATCTGCCGGAACAGATGGTATTTATTTGCTCCCCCACCGAGCAAATTAGGCACAAGGCCAATTTTTAATGTGAGGAGTGAAGGGAGGGGGAGGGATAAAGGGGACCAGCTCCCGAGAGGTGGGAAATGGGAGCTGGTTAAACGTCAGGTATGTGGGGTTGCCCCCACATCTGGTCTTTGCTTGCAGTATCTGCCGGAACAGATACTACACTTTCATCTTGACCAAAAGGCCAATAAAGGAACATAGAAATTGTGCACACCCACAAATTCCAGATTAGTAAGATATATTCCCGATTGGCCAGATGTTGAACCCCCAAGTGTTATTCTTCCTCTATGTTGTAAAGGTATTTATGTATATTCTTGTCCCGTCTGTAATTAAATGTACATACACACACACAACGAACTCTGATTTAGACGATCACAACGCTAGACGGTCATAGACAAACACACGTATACATACACACATCATATATATGATTCTGACACGTATATATAAACGTATATACACTCTGTATACACACATTCATTAGAAGAGCATTTTATACCACGCAGCGAACATTACATAGACGACTATATAACATATACACGGTTTGATCTCGTCGTTTATACATACATGTTTTATATACACTCATGATACACCCCCCAAGTTATACAGAACTCCGCAACGTAACCTCCGCACCATTTATTTATATAGGCCATATTAAAAAATCCAACGTGATGAGATGTCTTTCAGCATTTCGCGTGTACAATTAAACTTATTACAATTTATAGTATTTATTTAATTATTTTTGATAAAAACATTAAATATGCTCTTATGTAATAATAGGTGATTGAAAATAGTGCCGAGCGGCATTTTATAAGATTCCTCTTAAGTTGATGTTAACCTTAACAATGTTATGGCTTGGTTATTTAAAAGTTATACGTATATAAAAAAGAAAACAACAATGGAGAAATGTATAATTCAAAGTTTGTTTCAAGAGGGAAAAGGAGGAAGAGTAGAATAAATGCTTTATTCGTCCACTTCAAATAGATCGTTTTCCTTTTTTTTTTAATGTCGACCGGCAATGGCACACTTTCACAATTGTTTTCCAAGAGGTTTTCTACTTGAAAACTTAATTGAATGAAAGAATTGTACCAATTGAAACAACACTGTGGAGCAAAAACTGAATGAATTGTCGAATAAAAAAAGCCATTTTGAAAATTCATATGGTTGCGACCCGTTAATAGTGATATCCAGAATTGGTATCGCCTACTTCCGACACCCTCCTCCGACTGGAGGAGGCGGAAGCGTGCTGGAAGCCATAGTTTCAGCAGCGCTCTGGAAGCTACTTTAAGTATAGCTTTTGATCTTTGGGTTATAAAAGCATAAAAATAAAAATGATTAACTTTCTTAAACACGGACTTAATACCATGTATCAAATCGGATATCCAGTAACCTTAAATATGAAAGAAAAAGAAAAAAGACAAAAACTTTCCCAAATTCCACTTGATCAGGAGGTTTTATCTCGAAATATGAGAAACTATACTCTTTAAACTCTTAGTTATTTTATTCAATTAGAATCGCTAGTTATCAACAGTATAGTATTCGAACGTGGCCATAATATCTTGGCCTCATTTCACAATGAATTTCACAGATATTACAATGATTGATATTGCTGTTGCTGAGTTTTATATAATTATTGGCATATAACAAATACATTGAGGACATTACCAAGGCTGCTGCAAAGAACGTGGGTTCCCTCTATCTTGCTAGAAGACTACTCACACCTGAGAGTATTCTGTACCTCTACAAGGCTACCGTTCGCCCATGCATGGAGTATTGTTCCCACATCTGAGCCGATGCATCTACCACTAGTCTTTCCCTCTTGGATAGGGTCTAAAAAAGAGTTTTCAATCTAATAGGTCCTATTTTGTCAACTAAGTTCTAACTCCTGTCCCATCGCTGCAATGTTGCATCCCTGTGCATGTTTTACAAGTATTTTAATAAAATGTGTTCTGATAAACTCATTGCACTTGTGCCATCTCGACATACATATTCCCGACAAACCCACTTAGCAACAAAATCACACTTCTTCACCATTGAGGTCCCTAAATGCCAGAAAGCGGTCTACTCTAATAATTTTTTTCCCACGAACAGCTAGACTTTGACATTTCCTTTCTGCTACCTGCTTCCCTGACTGCACTCATATGCAGAAGTTTATATATATAATTCATTGAAAATGACTGGCAAAATCGCTGAAAGCGTTAATATGAATGGCAATAAAAGCATTAAAGCATTAATTGAAAATTTCATTAATACTAAATAAGTGCTTATAAGAATATATCAGAAAACACTAAAACGTTCTTTGTGGATCTGATATAACGAAACATCTCGATGAAACTTTGTTGCGTTCAAATACTTTAATGGTTTAACAATATTAATAACAAAAGAAATTACATATTTACAAAATTCGATAGGAAGGACTGTTTCTCTTCTGTCAAAGAATGCACACGTATTGGAATTCGCTGAGCAATATATAGATATTCCTGTTGGTGATATATACATGATAAAACATTGCAGAAAGTTCCACAGCAATAACTTATGGATAAAAAATGAATAAAACTTTGACGTTGAAATGAGGAGCCACAATGGTGTATCATTATGCGATTTAGTAGGAATATATATCATTAACAAGCTTCAAAATTATCATATCTCACTTAGTCTGTCTACGAAGTGCCTTCAATAAGTTTCCAGACGTTTTTCGTATGGGAACTTTATTTATAGTACACACATGAAACTCTAGTTCCTTCAACATAATCTCCTCTGGATGCAATGCACTTATTGTACCATTCCAACAACTTCTGGAAGGCTCTATGAAAGTCCTTTTGTGTGAGCATGTCAATGACCCTTGTCACAGCCTTTTTAATCTCCTAAATTTTTTCATAACGACAGCCTTTAAGGTTTTCTTGAGCTTAGGGAATAAGCAAAACTCTTAGGGACTATATGGAGGGTGAGGACTGTCTTGATGCTCATCTTGGTCAAATAATCTGTGACAAGGATAGAGTTGTGGACTAGTGTATTTGTGCAAATCTTCTGCATCTTCAGTTCCTCACGAATAATTGAGTGTACAGTTCCCACACTGACATCAAACTGTGTACCATTGTCTCTATAGGCACACGATAGTCTTTATCCATGAAATTCTTTATTTGGCCAATCAACTTTGGTGTTCTGATATCCTTACTCCTTCCACACTTCTTATCATCCCTCAGAAGTTTCCTGCTTTCCTTGAATCTCTTATGCCACTCAAAAAGTGATGTTCAATCTATGCAAGATGGTCCAAAAGCAGTCTGAAGCATTCCATACGTTTCTGTAGCATTATTTAGACATATAGAAAACTTTTTAATTGGGATGCATCCGGAAAAACAGGGTGTTAAAGGGTCAAAATTAAAAAATTGGTATGTGGGAGTCGTCAGATTTTTTTTTCTATTTGCTAACTGTTTTATGATAGCGCATGCATGAATTGTTCATATTATGTTAAGAATAAATAGGTTGTAAACATGTTTTGACAATGATATCAAGCCGGCTAAATGGACATCCTGCTAAACTCATTGTCTTTAGGTTTCAGTTTCGATCTCAGCTTGATTTTGATTCTCAGACTTGAAATTTGGTATATAGCATATTCAGACACGTGGAAAACTTTTAAATTGGTTTTCATTTAGAAAAACGGGCTGCTAAGGTGTCAAGATTAAAAATTGGTACATGGAGGTCGTCGGATTTTTATCTGTTTTTGGCCAATTTTTTGATATTTGCCGTCCAAAGGGTCGAACTTTAAAAGGATACCAATCTCATGAAATCCGTTACCTCTGTCGAAAGTTTTAGGCAGACATACATACATACATACATACATACATACATTTCAACACACAGGTGAGATTTATATTATAGATTATTAAACAATCTAAACACCCACATACAGTTTTCAAACAAATCCTAGGTCAATAATTCCAGAAATATAAATAAATCTGACCCCCAAGATCGCCATCAGCATGGAATATGTGCATACATTAAGGATGACTTTTCGTGGTGTAGGGATATCTCTAGATAAGACCCTAAGTTACCTTATATGTGCTTCTGGGTTGCACTTGCTTACACTACCGCATTTATACTTGCCCTTTATCGCCCCCACAACAGCGGAGTTACTATCTTTAAGAGTATATCGGAGAAAATTGACCATATCCTGTTTGCTCATCCTTCGGCTAATATCCACATTTGTGGTGACTTCAATGTCCACAATGTGAAATGACTGACCCACTCGAACAAGACAGATGATGAGGGGAGGTTCTGTCATGACTTCGCCATTGCCTATGACGTCACCGAGATTGATCACGAACCCACTCATGTGCCCGATATTTCCAGTCAATACTCTTCTTCTAGACCTTTTTCTCAAAACTTCCCCTGAGCTTTGTTCATATTCCGTTCTGTCTCATCTGGGATCTGCCGACCACTTCAGACGTACCTCACCACCGTACAGTATACCGAGACTCTGCGGCTGATTGGGATAGCTTCCGTACATTTATATCTGATCTACCGCTGCATTCCATGTGTAAAAAGGATGTGTCCTCTATAGTGTCAGACCTGACCGAATGGTTAATTGTAGGCATAGACCAATTCATACCATCCAAAAAATTCCAACAAAAACCTAACAGCCAGCCATGGTTCTCCCCAGAATGTGCTGCTGCTATCACGCACAGAAATCATTTTTTCCATATCTACCAACGTAATAGATGTACTGAGACTAAAGTTGCTTTCAGGATTGCCAGCAACCACTGTAAAAGAGTAATAAAAAATGCAAGGGAGCTATATGCTCAGACTGTTCAATCCAAAGTAGCTGAGCAGCGGCTTGGTTCCCACCAGTTTTGGCAAATAGCAAACAGGATCCTGAACAGAAGCGTGTGTTCTATCCCAACACTCATCAATGGACCTGAGGTCATCTCGTCAGCATCAGACAAGGCCAAACTATTTGCCAAGAACTTTGCAACTAATTCTACCTTATGCGACGAAGGTCATCAACTCCCCGTATTCCTCCTCTAACAGACAACATGCTATGCAACATACAAATATCTGTATGTGATGTTGCCAAGTTAATTAAGAACCTTGATTCCAGTAACGCAACTGGCCCTGACGGCATCCCAATTATAGTGTTGAAAAAGCTTCGAACAGAACTTGTCCTCATACTTACAAAACTGTTTAAGCATTGCCTTAAGGAGAAGTGCTTCCCCACACACTGGTAAACCTCATCAGTATGCCCTGTATTTAAGAATTCAGGTGAAAAGTCATCCCCACCCAGTACAGACCAATAAGTCTCCTGTGTGTCATGAGCAAGTTGCTGGAATCCATATTAAATAGAGTAGTCAACCACCTCAGCAGAAATAACCTTCTTAGTGACATGCAATATGGTTTCCGGTCTGCAAGATCTACAGCAGATATGCTAATGGTTATATCTCATAGGATTAGTGAATCTCTTTACAGAGGCTTCCTTTCTAAGGCAATTGTTTTTGACATATCAAAGGCCTTCGATGAGGTATGGCATAAGGGTCTACTTCACAAGATCTCTAGCTATGGTATAACTGGAAATGTTTTCTCAATCATTAAATCATTTCTCTCTGATAGGCTGATTAGAGTAGTGGTTGATAGGCAACAATCAAAGGCCCACAGTATTAATGCTGGAGTTCCCCAGGGGTCCATCCTAGGCCCAACTCTCTTCCTGATCTATATCAATGATCTCCCTAAACACATACTTAAATCATTCATTGACATCTATGCTGATGACACGACCATCTATGGCAACACATTTAAGGCCGTAAATGACAAAGTTCTCTCTGATTTTCTCTCCTCTCATTTTGAGTGTACGGTACAGTGTGGGAAGAGGTGGCTGGTTACTTTTAATGCATCTAAAACCAAGCTCCTATCTTTACATCATCAATGCTCTGATCCGCACCTGGTATCAATTGAAATGGATGGCTCTCGTCTAGGGGAGGCTCCATGTTTTGATAAGCTTCTGGGCTTGACCTTTACTCCTGATCTGAAATGGAACACATACATCAAGTTAGTTGCCAAGATCACTGGAAAAATGGTAGGATCCTTCTACCGCTCCAGAAGATAACTCACTGCTGATGCAATTCTCTATCTATATAAAAGCCAAGTACGTCCAAGGATAGAGTACTGCTGCCCCCTCTGGGAAGGAGCTGCTAAAAACAGCCTATCCTGCCTTGACAGAGTACAAAATAGACTTTGTAGCTTAGTGGGGAATGCCCTTTTCTCTTCCCTGTAACCTCTCTCCCACAGAAGAGATTTAGCGAGCCTATCTTTGTTTTATCGTTATTTCCATGGGAAGTCCTCATCTGAGCTCCAATCTCTGGTCTCTCCTCACTGATCTTTCGTGATAAACACCCGTCTAGCTGAACCCACTGTCAAAAATTCTCCCCACTCTTTCACTGTGTCAAAACCTAAAAGTAGATTCCATGAACAAAGCTTCTTTCCGAGAACTGCCTGACTGCCTGTCTGTGGAACTGTGTTCTGGTAGTTTGCTTTCCAGCAAACTACAATACTGTCGTCTCCAAGTCCAATATAAACAAGTTCTTATTGAACCGCCCTTGTAAATAATCTAATCATACCAAATTTCCACGACAAACGATTACTACACTACTGTCCCAATAGTAATACACACATTAACCCTTATCTTCAACTATTCTCTGGGCTTTGACATATAATAACCCCTTTGTGAAAAAAAAAACGTATTGTTTAAATATTTCTACAAAGCTTCAATTAGGTCATGCATGAAATATTTTTGTTACATCTGATCTAGTGCACCACCCACTAGTCTATCCCTATTAGACAGAGACCAAAAGAAGTCTCCAATCTAATTGATCTCATACTGTCAACCAACCTCCAATCCCTACTACATCATAACAATATTACAAGCCATTGCCTTTGGTATTTATGCATTCAATTTACCGATATATCAGAATAAAGCATGGTGTCATCAGCAGGCATACCCATCTCCGGCACGATTACATCAGAGAGGTCGTTTATGAAAATCAGGAATAATAAACTATAAATATGATAACTTAGTAGACGTAAAGTCGGAGAATAAAATTATTTATTTTGTACACAGTTTATTGAAACTGTGCATGATGTGAAGTTTCAACGCTTCCAGAGGTTTCTTGCACCTGTGTTTTTATATTAATTATAATATTATACTATTTAACACCTATTCATCAATTATTAGCAGATGTACCGGTGTTGCCTGGTATAAAACGTAATGTTAAATTCCTTAAAAAAAATTAAGTAAAAAAAAAACGGAAAGAAACTGAGATGTGTGCATGTGACTATTATGTTTTTCTAAACAGTTTACTTCTTGTAAACAAAAAAAAAATTACTCGAGCTGAGATCGAAACCAAAACCTTAAGACAATGAATCAAGTACGATAACAATTAGGCCAGTTTGTCACGATCTTTATAAATTGTTTTCAAACTTACTTATTCTTAACAAGCTGTCATGTAAATGATTCACGCATGCGCAGTCATGAAACAGTTGACAAACAGATAAAATCCCCCCCTCAAGTATCAAATTTTCAATTCTGACCCCTTAGCAGCTTTTTTTTTCTGGATGAAATCTGATTAAAAAGCTTTCTACATGCCTGAATACCCTATATATCAAATTTCAAATCTGTAGATCAAATATTTGTTGAGTATATAGATTGAGAGTTGTCCTCACACATGCACACACATTCTCACTTTTATAAATATACAGATAAATGCAATATCTTATTGCTAGTATTTACTTTTAATACTAACATTTGCTGCTGATAACACAAATGACAAATTTTAACTTACATCTGCAGCTGATAAAATGTGGTAGTTATCTAAAAATATTTCTAGTTGGATAAAGTATTTTTTTAATGAATTTAATTACATTTTATTTTTCTGAAGAAACTAGTGGTATAATCCACAAAATGAACTGGCTATTCAAAATTAAGTATTGATTTTGTAGAATGGAAAACGAAAATGGACTGACTGACTTTATCTTATGATATAGATAAATAATAAAATATATTCAATTTTTTATATTATTCATACATGCAATGCTGATAAAAAATATACTAACTTTGTGGGTCTATGTTTTTTTCATTTTTTACTTGTAGCTTGACATACACACATCCAAACACACAGACGTTTTCCATTTATATAACAGATTTCAGTAAATAGTTTAATCCAATATATAAAAGGCTATATGTCTGTCTCCATATTTTCAAACTCTATCTCCTCTGAAACTAAAAGTTGCAGAGGGGTGCCAGGGACCTCAAATGATTGGATTTTTATGGACCGTTGTTTTATGGGTTTTCAGCCGATTAAAATAGTTTTTAAGAGGGTCAAACACGGGTCAAAATTGAAAAAATTCCTTATACATTTTGTACATTCATCTTAGCTTATTTTTAATGTTAATTTTTAATCAGTTCATATGCGTGTCACGTTGGTACAGTGGTAACAATACCAGTTTTGAATGCTATAGTTTCGGTTTCGATTCTAGCTGATTGCACCCAAATACTTTTTTTTTTTTTTTTTGCTTTTGAAATCACGACTCTATAATAATATATACGAAATCTGAACAAAATTAATATATATTTAACTGTATTTTACGAAATCTGGACAAATTCAAATATATTTAAGCGTATTTTACGCCCGGGTAAAGCAGCCCCCAACCCCAGTAGTAAATAAAAAAAATTATATGATGTGTATTCAACAAAGTTACATATAGGCCAGAAACACAAACACTTTAGAACTTGTCTGATGATTTTAGTAACGTAGAGATAAAAAAAAATAATCGATCAAATTATCTATTTTATTTTTAAGCCTCATGTAAACATATATCGCATACATTTCAGAAAGATAATAGCTTTTTGGTCATAAACAAAAGTTCTTATTATTATATGCGCCCAATAAGAGGTTTTGTCAGACTTTCAGACTTTTATAGTTTAAACTTTAATTCAAGCCATTATATATGAAAAATAATTTAATAAAATCTACAATAAGTTTTCTACAGTACAAAGTAGACTACAATGTATTGTGGACTATCACAGTGAGGAGGCATGTGAAGCTTCATCCCAGTTCATCGCAATGGGTCCCCAATAAAGAGCAGGCAATCAATTGATTTGATTGAAAAATGGTCGATTTCACCAATTCCGATGATAATAAAAATATGGCAGTGTTTCCCTAAGCAAACATGATTGATGACTGATTCTTTCGTTTGGTCCTTGAGATGCAACCAACCAGTGTATATAGAAACATAACTTCATTGTCCTTGTTAAACAATACGGACGGTATTATGAGGGACCCCCCCCCCCCACACAGATATATAAAATAAAAGAATAATAAGGCGGTAAGTCCAACTGCTTGTTCTTTTAAAATAGTGACTATGAATATATTCATATATGTATAACAAATGTATTTCGCTGTCTGAAGAGTAGCTATTTTTGGAATATTTTTAAATTATATATTAGATTTGTACAAATACGTATGAAACAATTGTAACACATATAGAAATACACCATATGATGTTCTCATTTTATATTTTGTTGTTTTGAATTTTTATCTAAGGAACGATTTCTACCAAACTCCTCTGTTAATTTTTTATCTACTGACTGGAAACTTGATAAATAGGTGATTTGGATCTGTGGAACAAATTAGATTTGGTCTTTAGCCAGTAAAAATAGATACTAAAAAGTCAAAATTGGAAAAAAAAAAATTGCACTTGGCAGGTATAAGTCAATTTAAAGTGTTTTCGTTTACATGCGCAAATATACATTTATAAATTAAACAATGTTACTTTTTGCAGTTTTTGTATGTATATAGATTTAGGTCAGATGGTAACGGATAAGGCTGAAGAGCTATATGTTTTGGTTTCGATTCTAGCTGATGGCACCCTAGTCGTTTAAAAAAGTACTTTTGAAATCATCATTATATATTGGGTACAATATAATAATCAATAGAGAATTGGCTTTATAATAAGAACTAGAAATATTTATCACTGAAAATATCATATTTAAATATATTTCACGACTGGGCAACACAAAGAGGCCTGCTAGTATATATATATATATATATATATATATATATATATATATATATATATATATATATATATATATATTTATATACTTGTTTATTGTTATATAAACATGCTCACATCCCGCTGCTACAAATAGCCACTTGTTTCAATCAAACAACAGATATCATCAGGCAGCGACTTGACTATTCAAAAGTTCAATGAATAATTTATTCATTGAACTTTTGAATAGTCAAGTCGCTGCCTGATGATATCTGTTGTTTGATTGAAACAAGTGGCTATTTGTAGCAGCGGGATGTGAGCATGTTTATATAACAATAAACAAGTATTATCAGCTCTTTTTATTGAGCACTATCTAACAACCTCGTTGAATTCATTAGTCCATTACTTTTGAATATAAAAAAAACCCGAGTATATATTTATATATATATATATATATATATATAAATATATAATTTAAATATGTGTATATATTTATATATTTGTATGTACAAGATTCACTCATGAGCTAAAAAACCGATCATTATAAAGTTTGGATTGGTGCCTAATAAATGTTGTTAAAATTTCACAAAATTAGAAGGCATCTTATTTTTCACAAAAGGCTACAACTCCATTTTACCCTCTTTGCATTATCCTAAATTGAACTAAATATAATCCATATTTAGACCCGTTATGTCTAGCAGCTCTATTCGAAAATTCATAATCATCGATTAATCAGTTTAAGAGTGAATTCTGTAAATACAAATATATAAAATATTAAATAAATTTATAAAGATCGAAACATGTGTTGTGTCTATAAAATAGAACGTACCCCTGGAAAATATCCTTGGGTTCATCTGGCTCCTGATAAAGTTGTACGACAACTGTTGTCCCCTGATTAGCATTCATCTTCTCCGTTTTTATGTTCTGGTAGTAGAAATGTGACCCCTTTTTAAAGAGTTCCTTAACGTAGGCAGAAGCCCCTCTCTTAAAGGACAACATTCACCGCGGTGTATCATCGGACAGTTTAGCGCAAGATTGCCTGTATTCGGCATCACCTGTTTCAGAGTTAGCTTAAAATTGCAGGTCGGAATCATTCGTCTCTTCTTCTTATTATTATTCTCTCTCTCTCTTTCTCTCTCTCTCTCTCTATCTCTCTCTCTCTCTCTCTCACACACACACACACACACACACACACACACACACACACACACACACACACACACACACATATAATTTTTCATTAAAGGTAATAGGTCATATCCTATCAGCAAGAAGACGTCATATCTCATTTCACTGCAAAGCAAACATGTTTCTTACACGTGTTCATTGTTATTTTTTCTGTCAAAGTTTAAGGACAACGCTTTTTAATGGCCGTTTGTATTTTTTATTGTAGAACTGACAAGATTACTTAGATTATATGGAATGCTATATACATAAAATACGAACAGACATCACCGGCATTGCCCGGAGATGAATAAGAAACACTGTAATCTTTCACCTAACCTATAACCTATATTATCATTTTTATACTAATTTTAAAAATCCATTTTTTATATTTTTCCATCTCATATATAAAGTAAAATAGTATATCTCCAACTTCAATGATCGCTATAGCACCCTCTACTTATAGTATCCACTATATTTATTGAATCCACTACATTTATAGCATCTCCTACATTTATAGCATCCCCTTTTATTTTTAGAATCTCCTACATTTATAGAATCCACTATATTTAGAGTATCCCCTACACTTATAGCATCCACTACATTTAAAGTATCTCCTACATTTATAGCATAACATTATATACGGCATAATCACGTTGACACACTGGTTCCCGTCAGATCACCGAAGTTAAGCAACATTGAGCCTGGTCATTACTAAAATGGGTGACTAATTTGGGAAGTCCAGGTGCTGTATGTAGGAGGACGTTGACACCTCCCTGCAAAAAAGTTGCTAAAAACTTAACATCGTCATCTCCCCTAATGGGGATATACCATCGTCATCTCCCCTAATGGGGATATACATGCGACTGGGGACCGCTTGTGAATTTCATACTCTCATGAAACTTCCTCCGAAGGAGGAAGCCGGTTAAACCCTGAATAGGGTTGATGCTGACTTCACTGCACATTTATAGCATTCCCTACATTTATAATGCTCGCTACATTTATAACATTCCCTACATTTACAGCATTCACTACGTTTATAGCATTCATTACATTTATAGCATTCCCTATATTTATAGCATTCACTACATTTATAGCATCCACTACTTTTATAGAATACACAACATTTATAGAATTCACTACGTTTATAGCATTGCTTCCATTTATTCTATCCTCTACAATTATACCATCCTCTATATCTATAGTATCCCCTACATTTATAACACCTCCTACATTATAGCATCTGTATTATAAATAATCTGTACTTATCTAGCATCCCATATACTCAAAGCATCCTCTACATTTATAGCATCCTGTACATTTATAGTATCACCTACATTTATAGCACTTCGTACACTGATTACATCCTCTACATTTATAGCATCATTACACTTACAGCATCCACTATATTTATAGCATTTGCTACATTTAAAGAATCCTCTACATTTATAGCACCAACTACACTCATAGAATCCTCCACACTTATAGCATCCACCATATTTATAGAATCCATTAGATTAATATTAACCTATACACTTATAGCAACCCCTAGACTCATAGCATTATTTACATTTATAATACCCCTAAATTTATAATATCCTCTACATTTATGGCATTTACAACACTTTTAGCATCTATTACATTTATTACATTCACTATAATTATAGAATTTCATTACATTTATAAAATCCACAACATTTATTACCTACCTTATAGCATTCATAACATTTATAGCATCAACTACACTTATAGCATCTATTTCATTTATAGCATTCACTATATTTATAGCATCCACAATATTTATAGTATCCACTACACTTATAGCATCCGTTACATTTATAGCATTCACTATATTTATAGCATCCACAATATTTATAGCATCCGTTACATTTATAGCATTCACTATATTTATAGCATCCACAATATTTATAGCATCCGTTACATTTATAGCATGTACTAAATTATGGCATCGACTACATTTATAGCATCTACTACACTTATAGAATCTTCAGCATTTATAGCATCAACTACATTAAAGGTCGGTAGTACTTGGTGAACAGTAATCTGAGATGTTGGAAATTTTTCTGTCTCTATGTCTATCCTTGTGGCCATGTCACTAGTAAGGGTGCTGGAGGTAAACGTTTTGTCTGGGCTGACGTTATCCGCCTGATAGTCAGGGACCCGAACCTTGGATTAACCACTAAGGAGGCTGTCCTATCAGTAGGCGCAAATTACTGGGACTGCTGTATTGCCATTTGGTGAATGGATTCTGGACCATGCAGTAGTCTCTGGTGGGGCCTCTCGATGCCATACTAGTGGGTAATTGTTACGGCTTTACCTTTTCATGTGCTACAAAAAAAAAAAATTTCCTGTCTTTTTCTCTCTTACTTTCCCTCTCTGTACGGCTCTAACCAAGTATGCCGACCTGTTCCACAAATCCCAAAACCTCAACATGAAATATCTCAAGAAAAAAAACTCGAATAAACCTAGAACCTCATCTTTCAATGTAGACCCCTACTACCAGTCTTCTTCTCCAACATCAGGGGTCTACGTTCCAACCTTCCAGAGGTTGAAACCCAATTACAGGAGACGAAACCGGACATATTCTTTCTAAGCGAAACTGGAATAGGGCCGACCACTACCCTAGATGAGTTCATAATTAACGGATACTCTAACTTAACAGCAAAATCTGACCGCCAAGATCGCCATGGGCATGGAATATTTGCCTACATTAAAGATGGCTTCCCATGTGGCAGAGATATCTCTAGAGAAGACCCTAATTTACCCTATATGTGCTTCCGGGTTGTACTTGCTAACACCACTGCATTTATATTTGCCCTCTATCTGCTCCATAACAGCGGAGTTACTATCTTTAAGAGTATATCTGTGAAAATAGACCACATCCTGTCTGCACATCCACATCTGTGGTGATTTCAACGTCCATAATGTGGAATGACTGACCCATTCAAATAAGACAGACGATGAGGGGAGGTTTTGTGATGATTTTGCCATTGCTTATGACCTCACTCAGATTGTTCACGAACCCACCCGTGTGCCCAGATAATACTGGTCAATATGCAAGCCTCCTAGACCTTTTTCTCTCAACTTCCCCTGAGCTATGCTCATGTTCCATTCATTCTCCTCTAGGATCCTCCGACGACTCCATCGTATCAGTTAAGATAAAAATTAAATGTAATAAGTCCCCAGACGTACCTCTCCACTGTACTGTATACTGATACTCTGTGGCTGATTGGGATAGCTTCCGTACATTCATATCTGATTTACCTCTGCATTCCATGTTTAAAAAGGATGTGTCCTCTATAGTATCAGATCTGACCGAATGATTAATTGTAGGCATATACCAATTCATACCATCTAAAAAAATCCAACTAAAACCTTACAGCCAGCCATGGTTCTCCCCAGAATGTGCTGCTGCTATCGTGCACAGAAATCACTTTTTCCATAACTACCAACGTAATAGATGCACTGAGACTAAAGCTGCTTTCAGGAACGCCAGCAACCACTGTAAAAGAGTAATAAAAAAATGCAAGAGAGCTATATGCCCAGTCTGTTAAATCCAAAGTAGCTGATCATCGGCTTGGCTCCCACCAGTTTTGGCAAATAACAAATAGGATCCTGAACAGAAACGTGCGTTCTATCCCAACCATTATCAATGGACCAGAAGTCATCTCTTCAGCATCAGACAAGGCTAAACTATTTGCAAAGAACTTTGCAGCTAATTCTACTCTATGCGATGAAGGTCATCAACTCCCCATTAACACAGAACACACTAAGTAACATACAAATATCTGTGCATGAGGTCGCCAAGCTAATCAAGAATGTTGATTCCAGTAAAGCAACTGGCCCTGACTGCATCCCAATTATAGTGTTAAAAAAGCTTCAACCAGAACTTGCTCTCATACTTACGAAACTGTTTAAGCATTGCCTTAAGGAGAAGTGCTTTCCGACTCCCTGGAAAACCTCATCAGTATGCCCTGTATTTAAGAATTCAGGTGATAAGTCATCTCCCTCTCAGTACAGACCAATAAGTCTCCTGTGTGTTATGAGTAAGCTGCTGGAATCCATATTAAATAGAGAAATAGTCAACCACCTCAGCAGAAATAATCTTTTTAGTGACACACAATATGGTTTCTGTTCTGCAAGATCTACCGCAGATGTGCTAACGGTTATACCTCACAGAATTAGTGAATCTCTTGACAAAGGCTTCCTTTCTAGGGCAATTGCTCTTGGCATATCAAAGGCCTTCTACAAGGTATGGCATAAGGGTCTACTTCACAAGATTTCCAGCTACGGTATAACAGGAAATGTTTTCTCAGTCATTAAATCATTTCTCTCCGATAGGCTCATAAGAGTAGTGGTAGATGGACAAAAATCAGAGGCCTGCAGTATTAATGCTTGAGTCCCTCAAGGGTCAATCCTGGGCCCAACTCTCTTCCTGATCTACATCAATGATCTCCCTAAACACATACTTAAATCATTCGTTGATATCTATACTGATGACACGACCATCTATGGCAACACATCAAAGGCTGTAAATGACAAAGTTCTCTCTGATTCTCTCTCCTCTGATCTCGAGCGCGTGGTTCAATGGGGGAAGACGTGGTTGGTTACCTTTAATGCATCTAAAACCAAACTCCTATCTTTACATCATCAACGCTCTGATCCCCCATCTGGCATCAATTGGGAATGATGGCTCTCATCTAGGAGAAGCCCCATGTTTTGACAAGCTTCTGGGCTTGACCTTTACTCCGGATCTGAAATGGAACACGTACATCAAGTCTGTTGCCAAGGTCGCTGGAAAGATGGTGGGATCCTTCTACCGCTCAAGAAGATATCTCACTACTGATGTAATTCTCTATCTATATAAAAGCCAAGTACGTCCAAGGATGGAATACTGCTGCCATATCTGGGCAGGAGCTGCTAAAAACAGCCTATCCTGCCTTGACAGAGTACAAAATAGACTTTGTGGCTTAGTGGGTGATGCCCTTTTCTCTTCCCTGCAAGCTCTCTCCCACAGAAGAAACGTTGCAAGCCTATCCTTGTTTTATCGTTACTTCCATGGCAGGTGCTCGTCTGAACTCCAATCTCTGGTCCCCCCTCGCCAATCTCTCACGATAAACACCCGTCTAGCTGAATCCACTGTGAAAAATTTCCCCCACTCTTTATCTGTGCCTTAATCAAAACGTGGATTCCATGAACAAAGCTTCTTTCTCAGAACTGAACGCCTGTGGAACTCTGTTCCGTCTGCCTGCTTCCCACCTGACTACAACTTGGAGGTCTTCAAGTCCAATGTAAACAAATTCCTAATGAACTGCCCTCTTAAGTAAACACTTCATTAAATCTCCACACTAATGTACTGTACTTGCAATAACCCTTATCCCTGAGTGGCTTCCGGGCCTTGATAAGTGGTGACTACCGTGTAAAAAAAAGAAAAAAAAAACTACATCTATAGCATCGACTACATTTCTAGCGTCCATACATTTATAGAATCGACTGCATTTATAGCATCCACTAAATTTATAACATTCTGTACTTTTACAGCATCCACTACATGTATATCATTTACTATAGTTATGGCATTCACAACACATAGAATCCACTACATTTATAGCATCTCATACACATAGCATAAACAACATTTATAGCATCCACTACGTTTACAAAATCAGCTATATTTATACACTTCACTATATTTATATCATCTGCTGCATTTATAGGATCCACTATACTAATAGAAACCACTACATTTATAGCATCCCACACACTTATAGTATCCACTATATTTATAGCATTTCCTACATTTGAAAAAGCAACTACATTTATAGCATTTACTATACTTATAGATTTCCATACGTTCATATAATGTGCTACACTTATAGCATCCACTACATTTATAGCATACATTACTCTTATAGTATCTAGTAAATGTTCAACATCCACTAGATATTTAGCATCCACTACATTTATAGCATACCTTACATATACATCATCTACATTTTGTAGAATCCACTATATTTATAGCATCCACTACATTTATAGAGTCCACTACATTTATCCACTCAACTCTATTCATAGCATTTACTACATTTACAGCATCCAGTACACATATAGCATTCACTTTACTTATAAAATCCTTGCATTTATAGAATCCATCACATATATAACATCTACTACACTTACACCATCCACTACCTTTATAGCATCCCTTACACTGTGTTTATAGCATCAACTAGATTTTTAGGATCATCTGGATTTATAGAATCGACTACATTTATAGAATTAACTACATTTATCGTATCCCTGTACAGTTATATCATCCACTACATATATAGCATTCCCTTCATTTATGGCATTTCTTACATATAAAGTATCTCCTTTATATATAAGCATCCACTACATTTATAGAACCCCATACATTTAAAGAATCTACATTTTTAGCATCTACTACAATTATTGTATACACTACATTTATAGCATCCTCTACATTTATATCATTCATTACAATTATAGTATCCACCACATTTCTAGAATCTCCTTACATTTATAGCCTCCACGACATTTATAGCATCTACTACACTTATAGCATCCACTTCATATCTAGCATCAACTAGATTTATAGCATCCCCGAAATTTATAGCATCCATTACATTTATAGCACCCGCTACATTTAAATCATTTCCTACATTTATAGCATCCACAACATTTATTGCATACACTACATTTATAGTATCACCATCTACTTATAGCATCAACTACATTTATAGCACTCATTACATTTATTGCATCATCATATATTTATAGCATTAACTAGATTTATAGCATCGTATACATTTAAAAAAAATAAATTACATTTATGGACTCCACACTACATTTATGGACTCCACTACATTTATTGCATCAACAACATTTATAGTATGATCTATATTATAGCATTCACTACATTTGCAGAATCCTCTACATTTATAGCATTCACCACACTTCTAGAATCCCCTTACATTCATAAAATCTAAGACATTCATAGCATTTACTGCATTTATAGTACCCACTAGATTTATAGTGTCTAGTAGATTTATAGCATCTTCTACATTTATAGTATCCACTACATTCTTAGCATAAACTACATTTATAGCATTCCCAACATTTTTAGCATCGACTAAATTAATGTAATCAACTACATTTACAGCATCCCCTGCACTTATAACATCGACTACATTCATAGAACTACCTATATTTATGGCATCCACTACATCTAATACATTTATAACATCTTCTACACTTATAGCATTCACAACGTTTATAGCATCCTCTACATTTAAAGCATTCACTACATGTATAACATTCCCTACATTTATAGCATCCACTACATTTATAGCATCTCCTACATTTATAACATCTCTTACACTTAAGACGTAGCATATGAAATTCTGCTTTATATGCATTTTAGTCACTTATTTGTATGTGCTTCAAAAAAATTACTTAGTTCGAATTCATTGATTTTTTAATTTTATCTAATATGCCATTTTCTTTGTTTCATGATTTCAGCAGGAGAGTAACATGACCCACACACCCCTCCAGTTATACGTCCTGATCCTTTGATCCAAATCACTGCAACAGTAAAAATGTGATTAAACTCTTTTTTTCGTATTACATTGTATGTCAGATAACTTTGTCCTTATTAATTAATTTTATTATCTCAATTTAGCAAATTACTTCTAAATTTAGAAGACAATTATTAAAAGCTGTCCACCACATGTCAGCATGTAAAATAAATGTCAAACCGAATATCATGATTTTTATGATCATTATCAAATTTTTTGTTAATTCAAATATATAGCGATTTATACATCGTATACATGAAAGAAATGAAAATAAATTACTCATAAAAAGACAATTAAGTTTGTTTATGTTGGTTTATTGATATGAAGCATTATTATTAGCAGCCATTTTTTTATAAAGATTTCATATGATCTATTCTATAGTCTCGTCATTTGAGTTTCATGTGAAACAAATAA
Source organism: Euprymna scolopes (assembly GCF_053919585.1). Taxonomy (NCBI): domain Eukaryota; kingdom Metazoa; phylum Mollusca; class Cephalopoda; order Sepiida; family Sepiolidae; genus Euprymna; species Euprymna scolopes. The sequence goes on along the minus strand of NC_136500.1, from coordinate 472,999 downwards.
TAATAATAATAATAATAATAATAATAATAATAATAATAATAGTTGTCATCACTCAGACTCCAGAGAACACTAGAAGTTGTTCTCAAAGAGAAATTTCTGATGATGGCCTATGTGACTACTCCCAGTGAGTAAGTAATAATAGAAATAAAAACCTTAGAATGTGGAAACTACGAACTACGAACACTGACCAATAACTTGATTAGAAATAAAACAAAAATAGAACACCGCCATAGAAAACCAAGAAAACTGAGGGGGGGGGGAGTAAAGGCAAAATATGACTACGTTGCCCCTCCAAATTAAAGTGTGGTGTCAGCACAGACTAACACCACACCAAAAGTTAAGGAGGATGGAAAGACAGAGAAGAGAAAGTACTAATGAAAAATAAAAAAAATAAAAAGGTTGTCGAAAGAGCTGGAGAGTACTGGAGACTTGTTGTAACCTAGACTTCAGGGAACACCATAGGTTATTTGTCAGTGAGCGATTGTTCGTGATGGCCTGTGTGAGAAGTTTTAATAAGTAAATAAGAATAAACTACGGACTCTAACCAGTGTTAGATATTGGTCGAGCAATGCTGAAAGATGTGCTAGTCAACGATTATTATTATGATCGTTATTAATATTTACAGATAAAATTATTTATGTGAAAATATTTTAATGGAGTGGAATGTTAGTTTTCATAACTAACACAAAAATTTTAACTGATGGTAATTTGATATATGGAATTAAAGCTAACCATAATAGAAACAAAGATATGTGAGAAAAACCCAGCAAGGATCTTTAGGCCACATGTCATGATAATGTAATGTAAAATATGGATTGAGAGATGTAGAGTTTTAGTTATGAGGGAGATCAATTCAATATGCCATACATAAGCAGACGGATGGGGTTTTTGGACAGGATGCCCATAAAAGTCAGAAGGGAGCAACTTAAAAAAATGTAATCTTATACAAAGCGTGCAAACTCCAATACCAACACCAGTACCATTGATGATGCAATAGAAATAAAACACAAACAAAAAGAACATGACAACAGAGAATCAAGAAAACTGAATCCATAAAATTGTAAGTTAACAACCATGTTCCCCCCGCCCCAAATAGTGGTATCAGCATCGACTGGCACCACACCAAAGAGTCGCTAAGGATCAGGGAATATGGAAGGACCAAAGAGACAGAGCATTAACCAAATCTTCACTGGAAAATGCAGATTACCCTAGGATCTTGGGGAGGTTTTTGCAACCCAAACCTTAGGAAATATCTGTAGTTATCAAAATATCTGGGAAGATTTGTTGCCATTCAGACTCTAGGGAACACCACAGAATCTTGCCAGGGAGCAATCGCTGGTGATAGCCTGTGTGAGAACTCCTAGTGAGTAAATAATAACAAAAATATTGCTGATGGCTTCCAAATTATCCAAAGTGATCTTTCTTGGATTATATCCAAGTTATCTCTCTTGAATCATACTAATCAATAAAAGGAATTCACTCTCCTGTGTCAGAAGTCAAAAAAAAATCTAATTCCATCAGCATGGAGAATATAGAAACATAGAAACGGATATAAGCTACTTTTCTGGCATCAGAACGATTGGATATGCGTTTTATTATCTACCATCTATGCATGACGTTTTATTATCTACCATCTATGCATCACAACTCACCCACAATCGTATTGATTCAATTCTGGTCACAGTAACTTAGATTCACAGACCAACCCACACACACAGAAATAAGATGTACTTAGACATAATTCTTATTATATTTTTCAATTAAACTATTATTATTATTATTATTATTATTATTATTATTATTATTATTATTATTATTTGTTTCACATGAAACTCAAATGACGAGACTATAGAATAGATCATATGAAATCTTTATAAAAAAATGGCTGCTAATAATAATGCTTCATATCAATAAACCAACATAAACAAACTTAATTGTGTCTTATTATGAGTAATTTATTTTCATTTCTTTGATGTATACGATGTATAAATCGCTATATATTTGAATTAACAACAAAATTATAATAACCAGAAAAATCATGATATTCGGTTTGACATTTATTTTACACGCTGGCATATGATGGACAGCTTCTAATAATTGTCTTCTAAATTTGGAAGTAATTTGCTAAATTAAGATAATAATAATAGGGACAAAGTTATCTGACATACAATGTAATACGAAAAAAGGGGTTTAATCACATTTATACTGTATTTCTATTGCGGTGATTTGGATCAAAGGATCAGGACGTATAACTGGAGGGGGGTGTGGGTCATGTTACTCTCCTGCTGTATCATGAAACAAAGAAAATGGCATATTAAATAAAATAATTAAAAAAATCAATGAATTCGAACTAAGTAATTATTTTTTGAAAGCACATACAAATAAGTGACTAAAAAGCATATAAAGCAGAATTTTATGTTACGTCTAAAGTGTAAGAGATGTTACAAATGTAGGAGATGCTATAAATGTAGTGGATGCTGTAAATGTAGTTGATGCTGTAAATGTAGTGGATGCTGTAAATGTTGTGAATGCTATAAATGTAGTGGATGCTATAAATGTAGTGGATGCTGTAAATGTAGAGGATGCTATAAACGTTGTGAATGCTATAAATATAGAGGATGCTATAAGTGTAGAAGATGTTATAAATGTATTAGATGTAGTGGATGATATTAATATAGGGTATTCTATGAATGTAGTAAGTTCTGTGAATGTAGTCCATGTTATAAAGGCAGGGGATGCTATAAATGCAGTTGTTTACATGAATGTAGTCGATGCTAAAAATGTTATGAATGCTATAAATGTAGTTGATGCTATGAATGTAGTGGATACTATAAATGTAGAGGATGCTATAAATCTCGGAGATGCTATACATCTATTAGATGCTATTAATCTAGTGGATGCTAGTAATCTAATGGATGCTATAAATGCAGTTGATGCTATAAGTGTAGTAAATTCTATGAATTTAGAAAGTGTGGTTGAAAAAGATGGACGTGTAAAGTCCAAGACGAGAGATAGTTATCTACATCTGGCGCGTAATGAAGCAGAAAGGAAAAATAACCAGGTGAGATGGACATGTAGCCCCACAGTGACAGTGAAAGACTTTTAAACTCTTGTTAAGACAAGGAAAAAGAAAAATGGTAATAAACGACTTGTGTTAAAAAATAAATAAATCCGAGTCGGATTTATTTATTTTTGTTTGTATTTTTTTAATTCATCGGACTACTGTTTTCATCTTGAGTGTGATTTTCACAACGTTTCGGTTGATATAACCTCCAACCTGCTTCAGTTGCATCTTATCGAACTTGGGAATAAAGGATTCCACTCGAAATTCTGTACAAATTCCTGAGTTTGATAGAAACCTTCCTGAGTTCGACAAGATACACCTGAAGCAGTCCGGTGGTTACATCGATTGAAACGTTGTGAAAATCACACTCAAGATGAGAACAGTAGTCCGATGAATCCAAATAATCCAAATGTTTACTGTTCGTTATGATGGAATAATTTCATGGACATTTACGCGTATAGCTTATCTATTATCTTATATTTTGTCACTAAAGATAACCAAAGCTGTTTTTAAACGGTGAATAATTGAGAATATGTGTAACAACTGATCGAAACAAGAAAAGCTCAACCAAAGTAATGCAGAAAATGCCATAAATAAACAAAAATCATTTCAAACGTCGTGAAAATCACACTCAAGATGAGAACAGTAGTCCGATGAATTCAAATAATACAAGTAACCAATCTTCATCTCAAAAATTCAAAAACCTTATTTTTGTTTGCATTTTTTTTGATGGTGCCGAACCGTGTGGGGTTCCGAGAGAGGTTTGAATTGTATTGAACACAGTTCGAACGCAAGGGTAACATTGCACTTATAAAGAAAAAGAAATAGATTTTAGTTGTAAGGGGCACAACTATTATTATATTTTTTAATTAAAAATATTAGTTATTCCCTCAGATAACTATTTCAAAATATTTTATGTGGGTCACACGAAGTAATTCTAAAAATAAATTTCAATAAAGAACATTATTATACTGCCAATAATATGATAACATTTTTATTGTTGTAAAATTAGTTAATTGATATGCCAGCTTAAAGATTATTTGGGTCTGACTTTGAATATCTAACAAGATAACTTTATATGTACGTTTAATTTAGTCAAGCTTTAATTACATAAAAAGATAAGAATGTACGCATTATGCAAATCAAACTTATTATTTTACAAAATATCAAATTTCTAATATAATTTCCGAGTTTAGCAGATTTTATTATTAAAATATCATTCACATCAAACATTTTTTAATGAGCAGTCATATAAAAAATTAGATTTTTCTTTAACATATTTGTTGTAGCTTTAAAAGGTTGAAAAGAAATAAGGCAACCAAGAGATAATCAACAAGAGTATATTTTTAGAGAAAATACTGATGTAACTTGTTAACAGAAACTACTTCTCACTTGGTTATAGCGACTCTCTCTCTCTCTCTCTACCATCATTACTATAGATTGCTAGTGGTTTTGATATTGGAAGAGCCATGTAGTGACGTAATAGGGTAGATCACTATAACAATATTAAAGAAATAATTTGGGGTGGGGGTTCAATTCTTTTATGTAGAAAAAATATAACTACTAATTTTTAAATGAAAACAATGCTTAACATGATGATAAATTAAAATAATTATTTTTTAAATTAATGTTTAAGAAGAAATTAATTTTAAAAGAGATTCTAACACTGAGAAATTAACTGAGACCCCTGCTAAAAATTAAACGAGTCATTTTGATTTTCAAAATATCTTTTTAAAATTATTTGAAAAACTGAGGCTTAATTAATAGTAGTCAGAATAATTGAAAAAAACCTGTGTGTGTTTACAGAGGGTTAGTGTAGCAGGGTCTCATATGCATATATGTCTGGCGTTTTATAAATTAACATTAATGTAAACTATATGTAAGTCAATGAGAGTAGTATCGATCCCAGTTATTGATATTTAATTATAATTTTTGAAAATAAACTTAAATTACTTTTCTTTTAAATATCATTTACAAATGGAGAAATCGATTTCTAATATCTGGAAATTCTGAGTCGTACAAACACGCCGGCTGTCTTCACTGCCATAAAATTTGTTTTGAACTCAGCATTCAAAAATCTATTGACAAACTATATTTACAGACATTTTACGACGACACACCTACACATAGTTTTCTCAAAGCAGCATTCAAATCTATATTTAGTTAATCTATATTAACACTAGGCGTGTCCGCGACCTGTTGAGTATAATAAATAATGCCAGATATATATTCAAATGCACCATTAGAGAGTGTGTCTCTAATAATAATAATAATGATGATAATAATGATAATAATAATAATAATAATAATAATAATGATAATAATAATAATAATAATAATAATGATAATAATAATAATAATAATAATAATAATGATAATAATAATAATAATAATAATAATAATAATAATAATAATAATAAATATATAGACATTAGAACAACCATCTCTCACCATCAAAGTGCTACCTTTTTCACCCCTGCAAATCCGCTAAACATAAAAAATACTTTCATAAAATATTAAACCAAAAACACCCAATATTTTTCCCACTTCTAATTGCAGTTTTCGCCTTTCTATCCTAAAATCATTATTCATTGGGTCTTATTAAACCCAACAGCTGTCAAACCCGGTATGGGTGTAAAGAGACTAAACCAGACATATTATTTCTAAGTGAAACTGGCATTGGACAGACCATTTCCCTAGATGAGTTAGTAAGTAAAGGATACTCTAATTTAACTTCCAAATCTGATGACTAAGATCGCCATGGGCATGGAATATATGCCTATATAAAAGATGGCTTTCCATGTGATAGGGACATCTCCAAAGAAGATCCTAACTTACCCTATATGTGCTTCCAGGTTGCACTTGCTCAAACTACTGCATTTATATTCGCTCTCTATCGCCCCCACAACAGCGGAGTTACTATATTTGCTTATCCTTCAGCTAATATCCATATCTGTGGAGACTTCAATGTTCACAATGTGGAATGGTAAACTCACTCAAACAAGACCGATGATGAGGGGAGGTTCTGTCATGATTTCTCCATTGCTTATGACTTCACTCAGATTGTTCATGAACCTACCCATATTCCCGATACTGACGGCCAGTATGCAAGTCTCCTAGACCTCTTTCTCACAACCGGACCTGAACTGTGTTCAGCTTCTGTTCTGTCTCCCCTTGGATCTTCCGACCACTCAGTTGTATCAGTTCAGATAAAAATGAAATGTAATAAGTCCCCAGATGTACCTCTCCATCGTACAGTATATCGATACTCTATGGCTGACTGGGATAGCTTCCGCACATTTATATTAGATCTACCTCTGCGTTCCATGTTTAAAAAGGATGTGTCCTCAATAGTATCAGACCTGATAGAATAGTTAATTGTAGGTATAGGCCGTTTCATACCCTCGAAAAAATTCCAGCAAAAATCTAACAACCAGCCGTGGTTCTCTCCAGAATGTGCTGCTGCCATTGCACATAGAAATCACTTTTTCCATTGTTTCCAACGTAATAAATGTACTGAGACTAAAGCCGCTTTCAGAACAGCCAGCAACCACTGTAAAAAAGTAATAAAGAATGCAAGAGAGTTGTATGCTCAGCCCGTCAAGTAAAGTAGCTGAGCAGCGGCTTGGTTCCCACCAGTTTTATCAAATAGCAAACAGAATCCTTAACAGAAACGTGTGCTCTATCCTAACTCTCATAAATTGACCTGAGGTAATCTCGTCAGCATCAAACAAAGCCAAACTCTTTGCCAAGGACATTGCAGCTAATTCTAACCTTTGCGACCAAGGCTGCCAACCTCCAATATTTCCTCCTGTATCAGAAAACATGCTATGTGATATACAAATATCTGTACGTGATGTTGCCAAGCTAATCAAAAACCTTGATTCCAGTAAAGCAACTGGTCCTGACGGTATTCCAAGTATAGTATCAAAAGATTTCAACCAGAACTTGTGCCCATCCTTACAAAACTGTTTAACGTTGTCTTAAGCTTAAGGAGAATTGCTTCCCGTCACTCTGGAAAATCTCATCAGTATGCCCTGTATTTAAGAATTCAGGTGATTGCTCATCTTCTTCTCAGTACAGGCCAATATGTCTCCTGTACGTCATGAGTAAGTTGCTGGAATCTGTGTTAAATAGAGAAGTAATCAACCATCTCAGCAAAAATAACCTTCTTAGTGACACACAATATGGTTTCTGTTTTGCTAGATCTACAGCAGATGTGCTTACAGTTATATCTCATAGGATTAGCAAATCTCTCAACAGAGGCTACCTTTCTAGGGCAATTGCTCTTGACATATCAAAGGCCTTTGATAGAGTATGGCATAAAGGTTTACTTCACAAGATCTCCAGTTACGGTATAGCTGAAAATGTCTTCTACATTATTGAATCAGTTCTCTCTGATAGGTTCCTAAGAGTAGTGGTTGATGGGCAGAAATCAAAAGCTCACAGTATTAATGCTGGAGTCCCTCAGGGGTCCATCCTGATCCCAACTCTCTTTCAGATGTATATTCCAAATCACATCCTTACATCATTCGTAGACATCTATGCTGATGACACTACTATCTATGGTAGCACATCTAAGACCGTAAATGACTAAGTTCTCTCTGATTCTCTCTCCTCTGATCTTGAGCAAGTGGTACAATGGGGAAAGAGGTGGCTTGTTACTTTTAATGCATTTAAAACCAAGCTTTTACATCATCAATGCTCTGATCCTTATCTGGCATCAATTGAAATAAATGGCTTTCATCTTGGGGAGGCCTCATGTTTTGACAAGCTTCTGGGCTTGACCTTTACTCCTGATCTTAAATGGAACACATACATTAAATCCATTGCCAAGGCCGCTGGAAAAATAGTGGGATTCTTCTATCGATTCAGTAGATATCTCAGTGCTGATGCAATTCTCTATCTATATAAGAGCCAGGTACATCCAAGGATGGAGTACTGTTACCACATCTGGGCAGGAGCTGCTAGAAAGGACTTGTCCTGTCTTGATAGAGTTCAAAATAGACTTCGTAGCCTTGTGGGGGATGTCCTTTTCTCTTCCCTGCAACCTCTTTCTCACAGAAGAGATGTTGCGATTTTGTCTCTGCTTTATCATTATTTTCATGGCAAGTGCTCGGCTGAGCTCTATTCTATGGTCCCCCCCTCGCCAAACTTTCACAAGAAACACCCGTCTAGCCGAAAACACTATCACTAATTTCCCCCACTCTTTATCTGTGCCTTAACCTAAATGTAGATTCCATGAGCAAAGCTTCTTCTTAGAACTGCACGCCTATGGAATTGTCTTCCGTTTTTCTGCTTTCCAGCTGACTACAATATGGTTGTCTTCAAGTCTAATGTAAATCAGTTTTCAATGAGCCGTTCCATATAAGTTAACAAATGTACCGAATCTCCATTATTACTAAATTATCCAATTTCTACTGTACACTTTTTAACCTGTATCCTCGAGTGGCCCCTTGGCCCTGATAAGTGGTGATGCCTATGTAAAAAAAAAAAAAAAAAAAAAAAAAAATGGAACGTTACAACGTTTTTAAAACGTTTTTAACACAGATTATTTTTCATCGTCATATCAGGTGTCTGAATAAAACTCATAAGAGTCAAAAGTGCTCGCAAGTATGGACAGTTCCTCTCTACATTGAAACAGAACTTTAGATCATTGGTTTACTAGTTTGAAAAAAAGAAAATTGAGAGATTAGTATTTAATATAAATGATGCTGAGGCATGGACTCTTACAAATGTGCTAAAGAAGAGACTGGATGGCTGTTACACACGGATGCTTAGGATGAACATTATGGAGGAGCCACGCAGCAAACAAACAGCTTTATGATGACCTACCACCAGTATCACTGAAAGTACAGCAGAGAAGTAGGAGAATAGCCGGTCACTGCATGAGACACAGTGAAGAGGAAACCAGCAAGCTTATTCTCTGGATAGCAACAGATGGACACCCAAACCGTGGTGGAAGAAGAATGACCTACATCGACAACCTGCTACAAGACACAGCATTGGAAAGTGTTCAGGACCTGCAAACTGTCGTGCGAGATCGAGAGAACTGGAGAAGTCATGTAGATTCGGTGGTAAAACGTCCTGATATACGACAGAGATGAGATGATGATGATAGTATTTAATACATAAATGAGCACAAATTTAACAATATGTAACCATTAATTCATAAATCACCCATTCTAAGTTAACGGGCTATAACTTATGTTCATTTTAATGGACTAAAAACTCTAATATTACTTAATAAAAAAGCTTAGTATTAATATTACCTTGTATTTTAGATTTTAATTATTAGATTTTATTATCATTATATATTTTATTATTATTATTATAAAGCTTAATATAAATTTAATAATATATTTAATTATATATATATATATATATATATATATATATATGTGAATAAAAAGGAAAAACCTAAAAGAGTAAAAACCAAAATAAAATCAACGTTTCGTCCCCATTTCAGGGGACATCATCAGGATTGCTAGGCGAGGATGTACAGGAAAGACGGTCATATCACATGCGAAAGAGGAGAAGTTTAGTTCTCTTTCTGTTCTGGAGAGAAAAAATTTCATGATAAAAAGAGAATTTATATCAAGTGTGTGGAGGGGGGTCGGGTTATATACATATATGCATTTTTTTTTTTTTTTTTTTTATCATCATCAACCAGGATCTAAATTAATGTTTTGTTCATTTATTATTATATTACCTAGCCGCACTGATGAGCTGTGAAACAGCGAAACAGTACTGTATGTGGATGACTATAATGCTCCTCACCTTGAGTTGAGCATATTGAGAAGTGATACACGAATTACCATTAGCGTATAAGCGACGCTCTTTGTGTAAACAAATCGAGCGACGGTATTTCGGACGATGTCAAAACATCGTTAAATTCACTACTCGTTCAGCGGCCGCCAATAGCGTAATGGTTAGGAGCCTTGACTGCCATACAGACAGTCGGGTTTCAATACTGGCTTGAGGTGGTTGCCTGTCTAGCCGCACTGATGAGCTGTGAAACAGCGAAACAGTACTGTATGTGGATGACTATATATATATATATATATATATATATATATATATATATATATATATATATATATAAGCGAGATAAGACACTGATAGACTTCAAATGAAAAATCCTGATGTATATTGATGTATATTACTTGAAGTAATACTTTCAAGGTGATCCTAGCCAAAAAGGAGAAGCTCAATATTTAAGAATAGAGCAATATATAAGTTTGGTGATTAAATTTAAATTCTGAAAAAACAAAACAACATATAGACACATATATTCGAATTAAGAATTTATTGTTTGACAAAAGGAATATATAGAAGAGGTTATGTTAATTTCCTTAATCCATGCATTTTCAATAATGGCTCATATCATGCATAAAGAAAATTTCCAAGACAACCCCTCGTTAAGATTAATCTGCCCCTGAAGCTCTGATTTAGGACTAGTTAGTAAGAAAATCTTAGACAGAATTATACCGCGGATAAAAGAGAAAATAAAATTCCCCCTCTGGCAATACTCCCAAACTGTCCTCAAAGATAAAAAAAAGACTTAACTTTATAACTTTCGATATATGTAATTATTACCAATCTATATCCCCAATACTTCTTAATAAAGCCCTGATTTTCACTAAGAACAATTCCAATATAACAGATCTAGAAAAGAAACTTATCCTCCTGGCTAGACGTTCTCTGATTGACCTTGATGGAAAGTACTGGACCAAGAAAGATACCCATCTGATTTTGACATTTTAATGGGGTCGACCAACTCCGCACAAGTTACCGATTTGGTCGGTCTCTACTTGTAAAGGGAGCTCAGCTTAGAATAAAAAAACCTACAGGGAGGCCTGTATAGAGATGATGCCCTCTTCATTACAAAAGACAGGCCCAGATAATACAATAATACCGTAAAGAAATTACATGAGTTTAACCCTTATCCCTGAGTGGCTTCCGGGCCTTGGTAAGTGGTGATCACTGTGTAAAAAAAAAAAAAAAAAAAAATGAGTTCTTTAGAAACTATGGCCTTTCTACTGAAGTTGATCCTAATAAGAAGACATCCAACTTCTTGGACATTTCCTTAAATCTAAATTTGGAAACCTACTCCCCTTACCATAAGCCTAATTTGAGTCTTTTCTATGTGCATAAGCAGTCGAATCATCCCAGATCTATTATCAACTCTATAGTACCATTCGTCTAAAAAAGAATATCAAGCCTATCAACCGACAAGAAAACATTTAGCCAAGCAGCGACCTTTTACACTAATGCCTTACGCAATTCAGGATATACGAATAAGATAGAATACATAGGAAACAATCTGGAAAACAACAAAAATAAATCAATAATTACGCATAACATGACCCAAAAGAAAAGCATAATCCTAATCCAGAGCACACAAAGTCTAAGACAAAATCCAGTAGCAAACAAAATAAAAAGAATAGCAATAAATTAAGGTGAAAAAATCAATATGGTTCAACCCACTATACAGCTCCAATGTAAAAACTAATATATCAAAGGAATTTTTAAAAATAATTGAACAATCCTTTCAACAACCTCGTAGATACAGCACTATATTAAACAAAAATTCAATAAAAATCTCTTACTCCACTATGCCTAACAAAGCACAAACGATAATAACATCTAACAACTTTAAAATAAGAAAAGCCCAGACCCATTCCCCGCAGATTCCACCCACACAAAATTGTAATTGCCGAAACAAATAATCTTGTTAAGAACGATTGCATGCACAAGGACGTCATCTATTCATATACAGTCACTGAACTCCCAACTACAACAGTAAGTGCAACCGATAGAACACTCAAAAATCGTACTCAAAACACATTAACTAGAGAGTTCCACCGACTCCCACTATGCCAACCCCATAAATATGACACATGATAACACCCATGTCCTGAAAACGATTCGAACCTAATCATCCCTTCCCCCTCTGCAAGTTTATCCCACACCCACAGTAGAAACACCGACAGCTTAAACACCATTAGTGCAAATTCATACACTCCTAAATCCAAATTCTGCAACCTTTGCACCTCAGAAACAGTTGCAATAATAACATATCTTAAAACCACGATAAACACCAAAAATGAGCTTATTTCGTTATGCAAGCACAGGAAAAAATTCAAGTATAGCCAGCTCAAAACCACTTAAGTCACCATACCGGAACTAGTTTTAGCATGTTGCCCCTATATGTATAAGCATGGATTTATGCGTGTATGAGTGTATATGTATGCATGCATGAGTGGGTGGATGTTGCATGTATTGTATCTGTGTTAATATATACGTATGTCTATATGTGTACTTATACATGTGCGTGTTTGAGTAATTATATGTTTGTACATGTCTATGTATTTATGGCTGTACATGTGTATACGTATGTGTATATGTGTGTATATGTGTATATATGTGTGTATGTGTGTATATATATATATATATATATATATATATGCATGATTTTGTCTCTATTAATTTTATTTCCTTATATGTGGATGTATATATATGTGTGAGCATGTAGGCGTACGTTTTGTGTTGAGTGTGTATACATATGATTATGTGCTGGAGTGTATATATATGTGTGTATGCACGTGTGTGTGTGTGTGTGTGTGCATGTATACGCATATGTAAGTGTATATATATATATATATATATATATATATATATATATATATATATATATATGTGTGTGTGTGTGTGTGTGTGTGTGTGTGTGTGTTTGTGTGAACATGGACAGTTAATGGAGTTACACACCTAAGCCGTATATTAGTACACTCTAGCTGTCTGTATCTCCCTGGACCATACGTATGCGCAGGCAAATGGGGATTACCCCCCTCTCTAAAATAGAATCATTAGATAAACCCGATCATTTGTTGATGTATGTATGTGCTTAACGGTAGGTGCACGCTCGTTGTATTTGTATGTTAGATATATTAGTGTGTGCACCTTTATCTCTGTTTAGACATACCACTTATGTAGATATGTTTATTTGCTGTATGTATACGATATTATGCATATGCAGGTGTGACTTGCATGCTTGCACATGATTATAGCGATGTTCGGCAGTGCATATGGGCACAGCTGTACACTCGAGTACATGCGCATGCATGCATGCCCGGGTGTATAAGTAGTTCTCTTTTCTAATACGTGTGCTTGCGTGTATGCGTTATGATGTGTATATATGTAATTTAGTACACATGTGCATTAGTATAAGGATGCATGTGTATATAAGTCTGTATTTATGTATGCATGGTATGGATTAGTGTTTGTGCATATGTGTATACTATGTATATGTATATGCGTATGTATATATATATATGTGCGTGTGTATGTGTGTCTGAAAAATTCCATTAAGCACCTGTATTCTCGCCCAATTTTAACCATCCCCCCTCTCTCTTTACCCTCTCTACTTCACCCCACTCTCCTCTTTCCCTCATCTAAAAGGCTTCTCTCACCCACTGTCAACAAGAAAGTAAACTATCTTTCTACCAGGACTCACACCGGAAGCTAACCGTCCAACGCACCATTCTGAATATCATTTTTTCGCTATTTTGCTACCCATACTATTGATTTCGAGGTTCATTGCATACATAATTCAATGCTCAAATTCTATTACACACGGGGATAATTACAATGGAATGGCATATCCACGCAACATCGGATACACTTTGTCAACACCGAGAAAGCTTTTGGACTACGTCAACCAACACACACTCAACGCACCAACAAATACGACTGCCCCGTATACCTTTCGAAAAATCAATAAGGAGCAATACGCTTTTGCTATATGGGAATATTACCTTCTCCCCGGGACCTATTTTCTGCCCACTTGGATTTATAACCCCGAAGGACATTGCACTCTTTCCGATAATGGACTGTCCAGGTTGTATCAACTTCTCTTTTTGTATAATTTTTTCCATATAAATTTCCACAACTACTCAAAAATTATTTTCAATAATTGTGCTGAAAAGCATAATAAATATCCATACACAGCTGAACATTTTGCTAACCACATTTCATTTCCCCTGATGATCTGAGCCATTATTGAAAATCCATGGATTAAGGAAATCAACATAACCCTTCTATATATTCCTTTTGTCAAACAATAAATTCTTAATTCGAATATATGTGTCTATATGTTGTTTTTTCAGAATTCAAAATTTAACCACCAAACTTACACACATATATATATATATATATATATATATATATATATATATATATATATATATATATATATATATATAATATAAAGCTGAACGTCTTTGTGTGTGTCTGGTCACGAATAGGCTCCTATATGGTTGACTATTATAGAAAACTGTTCACATATGATCATAGAAGATGTATCGAGACACAGGAATTACTATGTTTGATCTGGTATAATGATGATTCATTTAAATTGTGAAGTCTGGGTACGCGTCTGGTCCACAAAGTGTAGAAATAAAAAATTTAAAAATTAAAAAAAAAAAACTTTTACAAGTGTTTTTGATATAAATGTACATAATAATACTTTGTATATTTTAACTTAAATAGGGATGGTATAATAAAATTGTGGTGTCTGCGTTCGCGCCTGGCCTCCATAGAATGAAAATAGGCACAAACTTTAATAAAGACTTTTCATATTTATCCGCGTAAGTATACTTTAATAAATATGTTTCAGTTTGAAGAAATATGGTATAATAAAATTATGGGGTGTTCGTTCGCGCCTGACCTCCATAGAATGGAAATATGTCACAAAGTTTAACAGGGTTTTTTAATATAGATCCACAGAATATTGTGATAAGTGTTTCAGTGTGAACAGATATGGTATAATAAATTATGGGGTTTATCTATTTTATTTTTACTTTCATAATATTTTGCTTTGGTTTTGATACCTCCAAATTCAAACTATCTCTTTACAACCCTTCCTTTTCATAACCTATCATGCTTTCATAAATCAGAGTCCATTTTCTGAAGTCTGTTTTTGAACCCAGTCAACGACAGGTACCTTCGCTAGTATATATATATATAGTGATTTAAACGTTATGAGGGATTTTTGAAGCATGAAAAACGATGTTACTTTTTGTATTTAATATTTTTATTGTTATTCTTATATTTCAAGTGGGCCTCCGCTATTGGTCACAAAAAAGTATCATTTCATTTCGATACTTTTTGTGACCAAGAGCGGAGGTCCGCTTGAAATATAAAAAATTACAATAAAAATATTAAATACAAAAATGTAACATCGTTTTTCATGCTTCAAAAAATCCTCATAACCTTTAAATCACTATCCTAGAAGCATACGTGGACTTTTAACATTATATATATATATATATATATATATATATATATATATATATATATATATATATATATATAACATTCACGTGAAACCACCCTTTTCTTCACCCTATTCCCTCTGATTCACTATTTGTTACCAAGTAAGATCTATGACTTACTTCTAGTTTCATTAAATACTTTTGCAAGCAAAATCCGATCCCGCATTTTGCTAAATCCTACCCTCTGATGCAAAGGAAAGTATTTCTAAAAAAACTCCACGGATTAAGAACTATCCACTTATTTTGTGCTTCCTTTTTAAAATTAAATATATTTTTAATTCTTTTTTCAAAGTGTTTTTTAACATGTTTTATTAACTACTTGTTTATATATATATATATATATATATATATATATATATATATATATATATATATATATATATATATATATATATATATATATATATCCACACACACACACACACGTTTTATTTTCAGTGGGATTATTTATCAAAATAATAGATGTTCAAAGAGCTATAATAGATAAATAAAGAATAAATAAGATCGATTGTCTATCTCTCGAGAACGCATAATTACAGGTGTCGCATTTGTTATCACAAGGGAGACAACCCTTCCACAACTTAAGCGAAGAATTATTGATTAATATGAAAAATAAATTGTACATCGTACGGCAGGGGCGGACAGTGTCTGTCGAGGGAGAGACAGAGAAGAGGAGCACAAATGAGGACGCTTTTGTGATGTGATGATATACATAAAGCTTCGTCTTCCACTTTCTGTGGAAGATTTTCTCATTTATAAAGTAAAGTTTTGCGTTGATTAAAATTTAGATTTTATCAATAAAAATTAAATTATTGAAGTAAAAAAAATATTTAAATTATTTTTTTTTTTACTTTAAAGAAAAAAACAAACTAGGGGCTATTCAGTATCAGCAATAATAATACTGTTGCCATAATCAGGTGGCTAAATGACTGTCAACTGGTAGAAATTATAGCATCAAATTGTGACTATCAGAAATTTGATGTAATTTATAAAAATCGAGTCCACGAAAAAATGCAAGAAAAAAACATGTTTAAGCATTAAAATTAGTTTTACCTTGTTGTTTTCATTATATATTACTAATGTATATTATTAATAATAAATGTTATTAAAGGAGGAAGCATTTCAAGTTAAAAATCAAATTTCGTTGTTAGATATACACAACATCAGGTCAAATTTAGCAGCCATTTTGTTTTACTTTGGCTTCTTTCATATAGCGTTCAAGTGTACTTTCCTCAATTTTAGATGCATAATAGCAACTGAATTTTTAATGGAAATGAGTCCTCATTCAATAATATTTAACGAAAATAGCATAAAACTATTAATACTTCAACAGATATTTTCTTGTGTTTGAGCAAGATGTATTTTCACATAACATTTAAACTTCTGCATGTCAGTACAATCAGGGAAGCAGTATGTGGGAAGAAACTATCAGAATAGAAGGCTTTCTAGCATCTGAGGACATCTACAGTGAAGAGGTGGGGTTTTGCCACTTAATGGGTTGGTCAGGGGTATGTACGTTGAGGATGCACAAGTGCTATCAGATTTGAGACTCCTTTTTAGACCCTGTTTGAGAAGGAGAGACTAGTTGTAGATGCGCCAGCCTAGATATGGCAATGATACTCCATGCATCGGTGAATGGTGGCTTTGTAGAGATATAGGATATTGTTAGGTGTGAGTAATCGGATCAAATTCAGCTGCCATTTTGTTTTGCTTTGACTTCTTTCACATTACTTGATACTTTTCAAATGTGCTTTCCTCAATTTTAGATGCATAATACTAACCTGATTTTTAATGGAAATGAGTCATCATTTAATAATATATAATAAAAACAACATAAAACTACTTTTAATACTTATAGAGATTTTTTCTCATGTTTTTTTCCATGGCCACAATCTTTATAAATTACTGAAATTTAGTATTGGTTTAATTAAGGATGCCTTATGCTCCCAGCATCTCAGATGATTCAATCATGGCTAGCACACCAGATCGTGCATCAACTCTATAATCTTGCGAACTAGGGATTGTTTTAGATTGACGTCTGGTGTTGCCCAATGCTTACACAGGAGTCTAAAACAGGGTTTCCCAAATTTCAGGACATCATAGAACCCCTTGAACAGGGCAAAGGTTTTCACAGAGCACTAACGTGTTAATTTCTAAAATAAATATGAAAAACATTAATTTCAAATTTTAACTCAAACTTGGACATTAGTTGTTTATGTTAATGATTTTACTATATTTTCGTGTTTACAACCATTTTTTGGTTTTTATTAATGAAAAGTTGTTGCATTTTTTGTTAATTTATTTTTTATTTACTTTTTCATAAATCATCCTGAAACTTTTTACACCTGTAGTTATCTCTGCTCTATCTCTAAAAAGTCACTGTGTGTGTGTGTGTGTGTGTGTGTGTGTGTGTAAGTTCCTTCCTCACAGGTTCCGAAACGGCTGAGCCTATCTTTTGCAAATTTTATACAAAGGTAATTTATATGTCTGGCAGTGTTCTTAGATATGTTTTATATAGAATTTCATCAAATAAGTATCAAAAATTGAAAAAAAAATCCGATCCTAAAAATAGTGTTTCTTTCTTATAGATAAAAAAGAATTTTTACATGGTAATATTTTACATTACACCGGCAAAGACATAATAAAATCTCAATAAATTATTACTTCTATGAAAACAGATAATTATTGACATCTGGAAATATAGCTCAGTGGTAGAGCATTCGACTAGAGATCGAATGATCCCCTGTTCAAGCCTGGTTGTACCTCACCATTTAATTTTAATTTTTTTTTATTAATGAATTCAATTTATGATAAAAAAGAGTCCCATTTCAAATCACTGCAAATCATTTCTTTGTTTGCATATTTTAAAACTAATCATTAATCAGAAGTGACTTTCCAGGGCATTCATTGTCAAACTCAAATATCAGCTAACATTTTTTTATTTCTTCTTTTTTTTTAATTAATCTACCGTACAAATTAATTTATCATAATATATAGTAATCAATAGAGGATTGATTCTATAATAATACATATGCAATCTGCTGAAATTAAGATATCATGTTTAAGCATATTGCACGACCAGGCAATGCCGGGCGTCCAGCTAGTGTATCATATCTCTTTCCGGTAAAAAAAGCTAAAATATTAAATGTCTGCAGCCATTTAATTTTTCCATATAAAGCATTTGGCCCTCTTCAAGACAGGGCTTCTGGAGGCCCTCAGCCTCACTCATGGAACTCCAAGACTCCGTGGAGCCCACTTTGGGAAACCCTGATCTAAAACACTTACAATACCTTAAAAACCAAATCTGAAAAATATCTCTGATCCACCTCTGCGAAATCCCACCCCTTCATTGTAAAGGTTCCTAAATGGCATAAAATTTTCTACTCTAATAATTTCTTTCTTTATGCCACTTGTCTGGGGAATCCCCTTCTTGCTCCCTGTTTACCAACTGTAACAACTTGCAAATATTTAAATCTAACGTGAACAAAAATCTTGCTGCCCAGCTTCTCCGATTACAATAGCCGTTTATACTTAAGTATCAATGTGTTTTGTTTGGCACGAACCAAATTATAAAAATGTATGAATAAAAAAATAAGAATTTACTCAAGTTCAGATTGTAAGTATAATTTCACATAATCTCTGACTCCCAGAAAGAAATGAAGATATCATATTTAAAAAAAAATTGTCATTTTTTTTCTTTGAAAACTTTAACATTTAGACGGATGCCACCAAAACCGCACCATACCCACCAAAGCAAGAAAAAAAAAGTTATTTAAATTTAAATTTAATGTTATATTTATTACTTATACCTGTCCTAGGACGGTTATTCTACTGGTAGCTATATAAAGTTATATATCTCTGTACAGGATTTATTCCTAAACTAATTAACCGATTATAATAAATTTTGAAACACTAGGTGTAAGGGTTGGTAATGTGTGCTATATTTAGTTTATTTTAGTTTTATGCAAAGGGGGCAAAAAGCGAGTGGAACTTCCTTTGTAAAAATTCGGGCTACAGCATTCAATGTAACCAGTATTTGTCATAAACCGTCCCATAAGTAATCAAACTTAGTTCATTATATTGATCAATTTTAGCTGATGATCGTCCCGTCTCATTAACCCATATCCTTAGGTGGCTCTTGGCCTTGATAAATGGTAATCAAAAAGTGTTTTCTTTAAATATAAATTTGATACGTAGAAAGACAAAATAATTTTACTAATAAAATAATAATAAAAATAGAATAATAGAATAATAGAAAAATAGAAATTAGTAATTTCCTAATATACGGTTGTTTATTATTCATTACTTAAATTTATAAGAATGTCTTCCCGAGGAATCTCTGTGAAGTAAGGGTGGAGCAATCTCCAACCACACAAACCAGGCATTGACATTGCTTGAGTTCAGTGAAAAGGAAAAGTATCAGACGATCGGAAACAATAAGCAAAAAAAAAAAAAGACTGGTGCTTTTTTTTTTTTTTTTTTTAACTCTTGCTCCCACCACACAAAACATATTGCCACTTGAACGTAAGGATCTGCTATTTGGGATTATGTCTACACAAAATTTTGTCAGGTGATGAGCAGCAAAATTTGTTTGCATTACATTTAAATTTTCCCATGTTAGCACAATCAGGGAAGCAGGAAGGGAAATAGATACATCTACTACTTTTGATTTTATTTATATATATATATATATATATATATATATATATATATATATATATATATATATATATATATATTATATATATATATATATATATGAATTATTTAATTATTTGTCTACATCTATCGATATTGTGCCTGTTTTTTTTTTTAATAATATTGGCGACATTTTTCCATATTCCAACCCCACGTTATAAAAATTAATTTTAAATTAAAGTTATTAATATTTTGCTTTTTTCAATCGTATTCGGCGATGTTGATAATGTATCGGCCGAAAGATGTCTCGAGTTTTTATTTTAATAGTAATCGTTAATATATTCTTAAATTGTTTTTATCAACGTCTTTTTCGCTGTCACCTCAAATTTTTATGTGTTTTTTTCCCAACTCGACATGACTCCATATATCTTTTTTTTATATATATATATATATACAGGTTGGTCACAAAGTCTGGCTACATAATCTACAGGATTTGGATTATCTTATATGAATCAAGCATCAGTTTTTGAGTGGCATAAGAAATTCAAGGAAGGCAGAGAGTCTTTTAGGGATGGTGAGAGATATGGGAGGAGTAAGGAAGTCAGAACACCAGAGTTGGTTGGTCAAATGTAGATTATGTAGCCAGACTTTGTGACCACCCTGTATATATATATATATATATATATATATATATATATATATATATATATATATATATATATATATATATATATATATTTAAAGTGATGGTTGTGTAATTCCAACGAGAGAAAAAATGTATATTTAAAAGAGTGTAGCCATCAACAATTGTGGTTTTTTTTTAAAGGTTTTCATCATATTTTTATTTTAAAATATTTTTATAACGCGTTTCGAGCTTAGGGTGTGCTCTCTTCAGATATTTTCGTAAAAAGTTTTTCTTTAAAATGGGAGTTTGTAGATATGCCTCCGCTGATATTAAATATGTTTTTCATAGTGGTGCGATGCGTGTGTTCAGTGTTTAGACATCCTGTCTCCAACTGTAAGTTGTTCACTGTGACCGGTCAAAGTTAGTTTCAAAGAGTGTTTTTAGTCCATATGGTGAAGGTTTTTATGGCTTCTTTAGGGTTCTTTTTAAAGACTTTCTTTCCCCATATATAGCATACACTCACACACAATCACATACGCATACATATATATTCATGTACATGTACACATGCACACGCACACGTACGCAGGCACACACACATACACACACGTACATACATAGAAATATATGTAGGAGCATACATATATACACATATACATACCCACCTACACACCCACACACGCACTCGCATACATCCACCGCTAACAATTATTTTTATTTTTTATTTTTTATTTTATATATATATATATATATATATACACAAAAAAAAAAAAAATATATATATATATATATATACATATATATATATATATTCAACTTGCCACCGGTATGCAGTGCCTTTTTTCAGAGACACTGTGTCATCAGGTTGTGATATCACTTGAGACCAAACTCAAGAATAGTGAAATCTTTGTATACAAAAAGTTTTTATCCATATATATATATATGTGCGTGTGCGTGCGTGTGTAATGCTGTTATTCATCCCAACCAAGCATAGTGCAACTTGAACAGAAGGAGCTACTATTTGTGACCACATCTACAGGGACACTATGTAAGAAATTGACCAGCAAGATGTTTTTTCACATTACATTTACGAGAGTCTTGAAGATGATGAGTGTAGTAGTCAGCCATCGGATTTTGACAACGATAAATTAAAAGCCTTAGACGAAGCCAATCCATGTACATCTGTTTGGGAACTTGCTTCTGTATCAGACGTAATGTATATGACGATTTCCAACCACTTGAGACAGATTAGAAAGAGAAAAAAAATTGATAAATTGGTGCTTCACGAATTGAATGACAACCAAAAGAAACGTCGCTATGAAGTGTTATCTTTCCTTCTTTTATGCAACAAGAACGACCTGTTTCTTAACGGGGTTGTGACTTGTGATGAAAAGTGGATTCTTTACAACAACCGGTGACACTCAGCTCAATGGTTAGATGCTGACGAAGCTCTATGACACCTCCTGAAGCTAGAGTTGCACCAAAAGAAGGCCATACTGACTGTTTGGTGGTTTGCGACTGGTGTTATCCATTACAGTTTTTAAAATGCAGGCGAAACCATTACGGCAGGGAAGTACTGCCGACAAATGGATAAAATGCATCAGAAACTTCGACAATAACACTCAGCATTAGTCAAGAGAAAAGGCCCAATTCTCCTACACGACAATGCCCGACTGCACGTTGCTAAACCGACCCTGCAGAAGTTAAATTTGGGCTACAAAACTGCCTTACCTGCCATACTCTCTAGACCTCTCACCTACCGACTACCACTTTTTCAAGCATCTCGACAACTTTCTGTGTGAGAAAAGTCATAAACCTAAGCGATATAAAAAACGCATCAGCGACTTCATCGCTACCAGAATGCAAGATTTTTACGTTATTGGCATAAATACTCTTGTTTTGCATTGGTAAAAGTGTATTGATTCTGATGGTGCTTATTTCGATCAATAAAATTTTGTTTGAACTGAGATATGTTCATCTAAATTTAAAAGTTAAAAACCGCCAGAACTTTCTTGTCAACTTGATAGAATGCAAATTTTTTTTATCTGACACTGTTGTGAACTTCTAGTCGCCTGTTTTTCTGATTCACCGCAAATGTAATCTCTATATTAATCATGTTATGTCACCAGTTCTCGTGTCCTTGCATTTTTAGCATCTACGTGACTTACACATTATTATTTTTATATACTATTAATTGATTATTGAAATACAAAAATAAAATAATGCAAAGTATTAACATGAAATTTTAAAAATCCTATTAAAAAAATTAATTTAATTACAATGTTAAATCCACCAGAATACATTTTCATTTCTTCATAAACAAGTCAGTCAGTTTAAATCCTTTTTTAATACGCATGCAGAATGCGGATTGTGTTATTGTTAGATAGGGTTTTTAAGTTTAATTAATTTTTACAGTATCTTTTTGTTAGGTGACAGTACAGAATAGTTACAAAACCGGGGATATACAGAAAGCAGGAGTGCTAGGGTTGCCCAAGCACCTGTCCCTTTTTACTCCTGTTTTAAAAGTGCCCTTTTCAGAGGAATGTATTATATGCCAGTGACTCACCAAGACGGTGTTCATTACTACATTTTTGCTGGTTTTTTTTCACTTGAGCACTTGCAAAAGTTCTCTGCATGTCACTGTACAAAACGCTCTCCTCTCCTCATAATAAGAATGAACTAAACAAAATATTGCGAGAAATACACCCAATAAATGCCACCAATCATGCGAAAATGTAATGTTCTATCTGTATTTTGTTAAATTTTCGATTTTTAAGCAATTATGGAGGTTCTACTATGGCTTTAATGAAACCACCATTTTATTTTTATTTTCACTTGACGTGCTTTACACTATTTTTATATTTAAGTAAAAAAAACACTTTAAAATAAGTTAAAACATAAACAAGCTTATCCAGGTAGGTAGAAGAGAATCTTAGCTTGTCTTTGGGAGCATTTATTTGTTGTGTATTTATTTTTCACGCTATTTTTGTTGTTAGCTATTAAAATAAATGCTTGTTATTATTTCAGCACGATCCGTATTCTGCACAAGTACCCTTTCTTACTAGTTGAAAAAAAAAAGAAGAGAAAAAGAATTAACCACCTTGTGATCGTTCATTGCTTGAAATGTAAAAAAATCTTACTGCAATAGAAAACTGCTATATTTTTCAATCCTGTATTGATTTTCATTCAGAAAATGTAATCTTTTTCTCTATCATTTTTCACAGTACACTAGTACTCTAAAAAGACTAAGACAACCGCTAGTGACAGCACACATAGTTGTAACACAAATACAAATAAACAAATAACAATTGCTGTTCATGCCTGCATACTACAAGAATGTTTTGAAGAGCATTTGAGAAAAGAAATAGGCATCTTTTTTTTTAATATGATGTTTGTATATGTTTGAGATAAGGATTTATTATGATTTTTTGTAGTATTTGGATTGTTGAGATTATTGTTCTCATCTTGGTTGTTTTTTCCACAAGGTTTCGGCCGATGCAACCTCCGACCGTCTTCAGGACATTCACACTGAATGTTATTGGTTAATGCTGAAAAATTTTTTTTTTGTTTTTTTTGTTTCCCCAACGGACATAGCCGTTGGAAATTCAGCGCCAAGTCTATTTCTTTTTTAAAAAAAAAACAAAAAAAAAAAAAAAATTAAAAAAAAAAAAAAACCAAAAAACAAATCCGGGTTCATTATTAAAAAAAAAAAAAAAAGACTTGGCGCTATTTGCGTTTTGAATTTCTAGCGACTGTGTTCGTTGAGGAGGCGAAGAAGAACCAAGCATTTTCCACCATTCATCAATAGCATCCAGTGTGAATGCACTTGAAGACGGTCGGAGGCTGCATCAGTTGAAACGTTCTAGAAAAAACAACCAAGATGAAAACAATAGTTCAAATAACACAAAAAATAATCTTTTTTTAATATAAAGTTGAGATATTTATCCAACTGACAATTACATTAAAACGCTAAATTCATATTCAAAATAGAAGAACACTAACTTTCTGATATACTGATGACGTGTATGAGGTCGACGTAATAAGATTAACTAATTTGTATATTGCTTGGCAAAAGGATATTTCATTAATTAACTAATCATTCTAATTACATTGCTGCTTTCATGTTATTATTACACATAATTCTAATTGCATATATCTCTATATTTATAAAGTTAGGTATTTTTTATGTTTCACTATCTTTCGCTAGACAAAATTGTGCACTGACATGATCATTCTCATTACACAATTACCTTACACGGCTAACGGACTCTTTCTGTCTGGTTTTGGTTTTCCATCAGTTTCCTTCTCCTAAATGTATTGTCTTCACTACAGCTGAGGAGTTCCCATGCGCCCCCCCCCTTGTGGTAACCCTCTGGAATGTCAGAGGGAGTCTAACAGGTGCTAGCTGCACTTTGCTCAAGTGTAACGTGTAAAAATGCAAAGGCAGAAGCGTTTAACTCCCTGGGATATTATACGTATCCACATACCTAAATACATACAACACATAGTATTCTAGTATTTTCTATGATTAAGCTGTATATATATATATATATATATATATATATATATATATATATATATATATATATATATATATATATATATATATCTAAATTCAGGCAATAGAAATGAAAAGTTTACCAGACAAAGAAAGTGTAAACTTAAAACTAATATACATATTAATATTTATATAGTAATCCTAACCAAATAAAAAAGCTCAATACAGACACAATAGGACGTAGAGCTTATCATAAAGAAAGGAAATCAAGACTGTAAATTAAAATTTACTATGAAATTTGTTGTTCGACAGAATACTAAAAAAAAAAAAAAATTTAATTAAGAAATCCTTAATCTGCAGAGTTTCAAAGAATGGTAGTCTTCTCTTCAGAATAAAGAAATACACTACCAAATTACTAGTATAGCCGAGCTAAGAATTTGCTGGTCATGGCATCAGATGAAAAAAGCACTTTATGATAGTTAGTAGTATGTTCATATCGGTTAAACATGTGAAAATGGGGAAACAAATCGAATATAGGAAGTCCAGAATGATTGAAGACTTGATGGTAAATCCAAGAAGCGAAGAAAAGTTTTTTTTTATTTTTAAAATAATCAGAATTTCAATGTTGGCAAAAACGTGAAGAGTGAAAACAATCCGATTCAGCTGGAGTAGAAATCCAATGTAGCATGAAGGAATATAGAAATTCACTTGCAGTCACCGAGAATGTCCCAAAAATACAAAAAAAAAATGTAAGGTTAGATGTTAAAGTTCAGCCAATGAAAGTTATCCCATATGCTCCCATCGCTGGTCTGGCTTCTAATCTGGATTTCTTCTCCAGCTAAATCAGATTGTTTATATTAAGAGGTTAATATAGTTCGCTTGAAGCATTGTCTAATGTTTATATAAAGGTAATTTGTGGACGGCAATACAATGCAGAGGTGTAACGGATCAGCACAAACTGAAGCAAATTAAGGCATATATACTTCTAATATTATATTGTGTTCTTACTTTGACCAGTGTGGTCTGATGAAAGTTTTGTATTATATGATATTTCAGTGAAATTTTTCTTCTTCAGATATGTGCTTGAATTTAGTTCAAAAGTACATCCGGTAACGGTTGTAAATGAGAGCAGTTTTGCAGTAATTGAAATAAAATTGGAATTAATTTTTTATTTATAAAAAAACTACATATATATTGCATCAATAAAAGCTGAATCTGCATAGTTCATTTCATCGAGTAGAGTAAAAGTAAAGTTAGTTTGGCGCTTCTACGTTATTGGGACCAAAATTTTGTAGTCGATAAATGGAGTTTTCAGATAAAAAAACAATGGTTTCAACTGACTTTTTGTCAATTCTAATAAGTTACAATGGTAACTTCCAAATTATGCAGTCGGAATTACCTGAATATTATTGAATTATTAAAAAAAAAACTTTAATCGTGTTAGTAAGTGAAAAATTGCCGCCATCTTGTTTGAATCTAAGCGGAAAATTACCTCCCTTTTCAACTCTTCTGTGTTTTTTGGTCGTTTTCTTCAAATTCTATTTTTATTTTCTTTAATAAATAATTTTTTACCTTATCGATTTTCGTAATTTTTGGAAAAAATCATTTTAAAAATACGAGGAATATGTAGATATAATTGTTTTCATGTGAAATTCAGTATTATGATTTTGAAATCTCGTCCCAATAGTATAGAAGCGCCGTTAGTTTTAATTTGCTTCAGTTTGTGTCAATCCGTTACACTCCTACATTGTATTGCCTTCTATAAATTACCTTTATATATTTAAAATTATTTGACCAACCGACCTCTTGCCTTAACTAATGAGTCTAAAAGTGCATCTCACTCTTATGAACCCACCCAGGGATGGATACATCTGCTCGTATAACTGATTTGTGTGCACCATCGAGTTTAGGTGAACCGAGTGAGACAATCAAAATAATTTCTCTCCTTCAGAAAAATATGACTATCGACTTGACATATTGTTGACAAAACCAGGCAATTATGTTATTTGGGTCGACATGATTACCCCCCACTCCACCACCACCACCACCACCACCACCACCACCACCACCACCACCACCACCACCACCACCACAGAAAGTATGAGGTTCAATGATGAAAGGCTTAATGAGTGACGATTGTAAATCGATGCCAATATTTAAAATTTCTAACTATATCCCGTGTGTAACAATTACTGAATAGACTTTGTGAGTGAGTTATATATTGTTATTATTATTTACATTTTTATCATACCCGAGGTGCTTTCAATAAGTTTCCAGACGTTTTTCGTATGGACACTTTTATTGAAAGTACTCGTTCCCTTTGAAGTAATCTCTTCCAGGTGCAACGCACTTGTTATACTGTTCCAACAATTTCTGGAAGGACCCATGGAAGTCCTCTTGTGTGAGTGTGTCAATGACCCTTGTCACAGCCTCTTGCATCTCCTCAGTTGTCGCATAACGACAGCCTCTAAGGTTTCCTTGAGCTTAGAGATTTACCAAAAGTCACAGGGAGCAAGGTCTGGTAAGGAGCTGAATTGATCAGCTCGACTATCTCCCTGTTGTCATGACATCTTCTAATCTTCTCTGAGCATTCCTAGGACAAACTTCATGCAAATCTTCCGCATCTTCATTCCCTAGAAATAATTGTATGTACAGTGTAGTACTTACCAACACAACGCCCACGTGTTTGTGCCTTGTATAGGCATGCGCGACAACAAAACTTGGGGTTTTATAAGTGGAAGTCTCGAGGTTGTCAGGAATCTACAGGCGCATGTGCAAGAGAAGGGATTGAGATAGTGGTATAAAAGGTAGGTCGAGTGAGAAGGTTGTTGTTGTTGTTGTCATTGGACGTTACAGTGACGCATGAGTTAGCAGGTGATTAAGAGGCTGTTTTTTTTGTGTGTCAAGTCGCGCACCTCGGTGAAGATCATATAAATCGTGCACCTCGGTGAAGGTGAAGGTCATAAGCTATTTCGGCTATTTCGTTTTGTCTCTTTTCCTGGACAACTATGGCTGGGGCAAAGTTTGATTTAAAACTGATACCCGAATTCGACGGATCCACTTCTGTTGTCGACTGGGTCGAAAGGGTTGAGCTGACCTGCAACCTCTGTGAAGTAAAGGGGGTGCATACCCTGATTCCCCTGAGATTGGCTGGAGGCGCCCTAAGTGTATATCAGCAACTTAGTGCCGTGGAGAAGGCTGATGTTACCTGTATAAAAAATGCTTTATACAAGGCATTTGCCATGGATCCCTGCACGGCCTACGAAACATTTGCCTCTAGGAAGCTCATGCCAGGAGAAACCGTGGACGTCTTCTTCGCGGAGCTGAAGAAACTTGCAGTTCTATTTGGCAATGGAGTGTCAGAGCAAACACTGGCGTATGCGTTTGTGGCCGGCCTTCCCACCCATGTTAAGCAACTGTTGAGGGCTTCCACCAGCGTATCTGTAACGCCCATGGAACATTTGTTAGAACGCGCTCGAGCCATTATCAGAGATGAGGAGGACCTGAGGGAACTGGTTGTAATGATGGCGCAGGAAGCCAAGACTAATGCTGAAAAGAGTCCCAGTTTGAGACCCACGACCAATGGGAGATGTTTCTGCTGCGGCCAGCGAGGCCATTTCGCAAGAAATTGTACTAACAAGGGGCGGGGGCGCCCGCACTGTTTCCAATGTGGTAGTTATGGACATTTATCCCAAAATTGTGCGGGAAATGCATCAGGGGGCAGGACGTCAGCGCCGCCCTGTTCTCCGGACAAGATTTAATTGAGGCGCAACCGACAATAAATGGGTACGTGGACCAAGTGCCTTGTTCAGCTCTTCTCGACTCTGGGTGCTCACACACCATCATGAGTGCCAAGTTGTGTGGGAAACTGGACAAAGCAGAACATCAAAGTAACCACAATAGGTGGCAATACGCAAGCTTGCTGTGGAGCCGGAACTGTCAAAGTCCACACAGACTCTGGTGTGGCCGCAGACATTAATGTGCTGGTGATGCGAGGGGATTTGCTGGGATTCGATGTACTGTTGGGATATGATGCTATTAAGGCACTGGGGGGAGTGGTTATCGGAAGAGATGGGACTGTGCGATTTTTGGAAACCCCAGCATGTGCTGCAGTTCACATTGATCGGCCTGATTTTAAGGTTGACTACGACCCTCACCAAAAAGCATGGACTGCATCGTGGAAGTGGACAGAAGGAAGGGCGCCAACTGAACTCAAGAATAGCATTGCAGAGTACTCGATACCCGACGAGGCACGTGATGAATACGAGAAGGAACTTGAGGCATGGATCCAGGATGGATGGCTGATCCCCTACCCCAACAAGTTGGGACCACCCAAGGGTCTGATTCCCTTAATGGCGGTAGTCCAGCATAACAAATCAAAAGTTCGTTCGGTGCTGGACTATCATGAACTCAATAGATACATTGAGACGTACACTGCCGATGCTGACATGTGCGCCAGCAAGCTGAGAGAATGGCGTCAGAAGGGCTCCAATGTGTCTATAGTAGACTTGCGGAAGGCTTATTTGCAGGTGCGAGTGGATGAGACATTGTGGCCGTTCCAGACAGTGTGGTTCCAGGGTCAGAGATACTGCCTTACTCGGCTTGGCTTTGGGCTGAATGTGGCAACGCAAATCATGAAGACCATCGTAAATGCAGTGTTGTCCCAGGAAAAGACCACTGAGGACGCAACATCGGCCTATATTGACGATGTGTACGTCAATGAAGACGTACAATCTGCGTCGCACGTTAGAGAAAAGTTAGCTCAATTCGGGTTGGAGTGCAAGGATCCCGAACGTCTGAGGGATGGAGCACGGGTATTAGGATTGGACGTTTGCGGGAAAGACGGTACCTTACGATGGAGGCGTGGCAGTGAGATTCCAAACATCCCTGATGTTATTATGCGGCGGACTATTTTTTCCTTGTGTGGGAAACTTATTGGTCACTTACCAGCGTGTGGCTGGCTCCGAGCAACTGTGGGCGTCATCAAACGCAGGGCAAGTTTATTACCTACAGGTTGGGATGATGTGTCTGATGATGCTCTTCTAACTCTGATGACAACAGAAACCCTAGAGAGAGTTAACAAGGAGGACCCTGCCCGTGGAGAATGGTGTGTCGATGGGGACACTGTGAATGTGTGGGTTGACGCTAGTTCTTTGGCATTGGGAGTGTTATTGGAGCAACGTGGAAATGTAATTGAAGACGCGTGCTAGCTGCGACCCGTGAATGATGCTCAACACATCAACCTGGCGGAACTGGATGCTGTTGTGAAGGGTTTAAATCTGGCACTGCAATGGCAGTCAAAGAAATTGCACTTGTACATGGATTCTCTCTGCGTCTACCACTGGGTGTCCGACATTCTTTCGGGACGAACAAGAGTCCGCACTAAGGCAGCCAGTGAGATGTTAATCCGGCGGAGGCTAAACACCCTGAAGAGTCTGGTATCAGAGTATGACCTGTCGGTGAGTGTAACGCTCGTGGCATCACACTGTAATCGTGCAGACCAACTAACCCGTGTGCCTCACAAATGGTATGAAGCTGTGAAGACTGGCGTGGAGTTCGCTGCTCGATCTTGCGCAGTTGACGCGATTAGCTCATGCCAAATACAAAGAATTCATGTGCAGAGTGGACATCCAGGTATCAAAAGAACTTTGTATTTTGCGAGACGTGTGGACCCGGCAGTGACAAGGGCGGATGTCAGGCAGATCATCAAGCACTGTGAGGCATGCCAGTCTATCGATCCTGCACCTGAGCAATGGCAGAAGGGGCGATTGGAAGTTGAGCATGTGTGGCAACGATTAGCGATGGATATTACCCATTACAGTGGTAAGCCCTTTCTAACCCTTATCGACTGTGGACCCACTCGTTTTGTGGTGTGGCCGCAAATGACCAGGCAGGACTCAGCGAATGTTGTCCGCCAACTGTCATCAATCTTTTCTGAGCGAGGTGCGCCGGAAGAGATATTGACGGACAACGATGCTGCTTTTTGTAGATACCATGTTCGGCAGTTGTTGAATGAGTGGGGTGTCCGACTATGACTGCAATGTGCTCATGTGCCATCAGAGAATGGCATTGCTGAGAGGAGCCATCGCAGCATCAAGAGAATTGCTGCCAGAAAGCAATGCACCATTATGGAGGCCACGTATTGGTATAACATCACACCAAAGGATGGGAAGACACTAACAACAGCACCGGCCAATGCCATACACAAATACCGTGTTAGGATAAAGGGCATTGACACTGTCCAACCAATCGATGAGGAGAGTCATGACAAATACAAGGTAGGGGATCCAGTTTGGGTTAGACCCCCTGGAAACCAGTGCACCACCAAGTTCAAATGAGGACGAATATCTGGAGTGGTCAGCCAGCAGTCGGTCCTTGTTGATGGAACCCCACGCCATGTGCGCGATCTTCGCCCAGCTAGTGAAGTACATCCCACAACTACAGAGAGCGATGAATCATCAGATGATGAGCTGCTGATGAGTGAGGTCACCGAGCAAGAGAGTGGCAGTTGTAGTTCATCTGATCAGGCAGGATCAGAACCAGAACCAGAACCAGAACCACACCCAGAAACAGAACCAGAACCTGAATCCGAGAGTGTAAATACCACCCTCGGTGAAGGTGAAGGTCATATACAGTTCCCACACTATCACCAAACTGTGCACTTATTGTCTCTATAGACATACGGGTTTCTTGTCCATGAAATTCTTTATTTGGCCAATCAACTTTGATGTTCTGACTTCTTCACTCCTCCCACACATCTGTCTACATATGTATATGTGTATATATACATAGAACTACTTCATTTACTCACATAAATTAATATGCAAAAGTATAAATTTATACGTAAACTTTAAGTATTTACTTCAACAGTGCTCAATATGTAGGTAGAGCTAGTTAGTATTTTATAACTTACTATATACATATATATATGTGTATATGTGTATGTGTGTATGTATACATATATGGCATAATCACGTTGACACACCGGTTCTTGTCAGATCACCGAAGTTAAGCAATGTTGAGCCTGGCTAGTACCAGATGGGTGACCATTTGGGAATTCTAGGCGTTGTATGTGCTTTCTGCTTATCTCAGCAATGTTTCTAGTCGTCCTGAACATCCACTTGCCACTGGTATTTAACAATTTCGACTCAGGAGATGTGTGGTTGGAGATTGCGCAACTATTGCCACAAAAATTTCACGCGCAGGCACCCTTACAGTGGGTATCCATAGTCTGTCAAGACTGAAGGAAGCCTTTGTTACAAACTCAAAATACTAATACTGTAGAGATTCCTAGATGCTATAAAGCCTTCTCTCAAACTACTAAACTTTGGAATTCCCTCCTAGGCTCCTGCTTCTCTTAACATGCAGAAGTTCAGGTGTAATGTGAACAGACATCTCGCTGCACAACTCCCTACATAGTATCCCTGCAAATCTGCTCCCAAATAGTAGCCTCTTATGACTTAGTGGCACTGTGCTTTGTTTAAAAAAATGATGTAACAAGTGCAGTTCAGAGAGGAAGAATAAGAAAACACGTGAGTATTTGCAATGCATGAATTCGCTTTTAAAAGAAACAGCATATAACAAAAGTTTTACTGATTTAAATTTATATTCCATCAAGAATACGATCCTATTTTGATGGAACCAACTTCAGAGTGGGAGTGGAGATGTAACGATAAAGTCATGTGTTTGAAACCCCTAACCCTAAACTTAATCCTAAACCCCTAATCTCTCAACTGTTACAAACATTATAGGTTATTATTCTTCATTCTTGTGTTCGGACTTACAGATTAATAATTGTCAACAACCAAAATAGAATAATAGAAAAATGACATGACTGTTCATCACAGTGGAATCTCATTGTATTTATTAGTCGCTTAACACGTGACAATCATTATTCTTATGTCAAGTGTGTATATATATCTGTAAAAGTAAGAATGTATGTGTGTGTGTGTGAGAGGACAACTCTCAACCTATATAGTCAAAGAATTGTTGATCTGCAGACTTGAAATTTGGTATATAGAGTATTCAGACATGTGGAAAACTTTTTAATCAGTTTTCATCTGGAAAAAAGGACTACTGAAGGAGTTTAAATTGAAAAATTGGTACTTCCGGGAGACATCGCATTTTTATCTGTTTGTCAACTGTTTCACGACTCCATATGCACAAATTGTTCACATGACAGTTTCCTTATGTTAAGAATAAGTAGGTTTGAAAGCACTTTTTAGAGATTGTGTCAAGCTGGCCTAATGGTTATCGTACTTAACTCATTGTCTTTAGGTTTTGGTTTCGATCTCAGCTCAAGTATTCTTTTGCTTTTTTACTCACAAGAAGTGAACTGTTTAGAAAAAACATAATACTTGCACGCACATGTTTCAGATTCTTTCTGTTTTTTTTTTACTTCATTTTTTCTTAAAGGAATTTAACGTTACATTTAATACTGGACAACGCCGGGTACATCTGCTACTATATATAGTTATTATCTTAATAATTGGTATCTCTCAATATATATATATATATATATATATATATATATATATATATATATGTAGCTGGAATCTGCAGAGTGAATCGAAGTAACAAAAAAAGTACAACTTTTTAAAATAAGACATTATAACTTGTTTTAAACTGGAGTTGTGGTTTTGTTTCATACAGCAGTGACACTGACTGGTGTGGGAATTAACTGTTATCCGTTTGACCAAAGGTGGTATGTTGGAGTATTAATGTGGTCCACTTGGAAGTCTTCAATGAACTCTTTAAAGTCCCCGGGTGTAAACTGAATTGCATTATCTAACACTAAGCAGTTGACCACTTTGAACTGTGCAAATAACTCACGAAGAGTTTTTATAGTGAAGTCGGTAGTTGGGCTTTTACACCTAAAGACCTCTGGCTACTTGGAGAAACTGTTCACTATTATGAGATAGTACTGTCCATACTGTGGTCGCACATAGTCACGTGTATCCGTGATGATGGGTAGTCTGCTTTGGGCCATGGTGAATTGATGGAGCTTTAGCAGCTAGTGCATATCCCCTGCATTCTTTCACCTTTTCTTCAATATCTTTGTCTATATTTCTCCAATATATGTATGACATATCAAACTTTTCATTTTGGTGGTGCCGGGGTTGTCCTGCGTGAAAATCCTTTAAGATTTTCTTTTCGAGAGTCATTGGAACAACTATTTTCTCCTGATATAATAATATCTGGTCGTATGTTGAGAAAACTTCTACTACTTGTTCATCAATCTGCAGTTTTTACTTGGTATCTCTTATAAAGTCGTTGCTTTCGGCTTCTTTCCTTATATTGTCCAGAGTAACAGGGAATTCTTTCACAGTGTTGAATATGATCGAACTGTAATCTCTCTCTGATTGTAGTGATGCGATCACTAAGTCTTCTAGTGGTTCACCAGTCCTTAGTATTAACCAGGATAGGCTGCCTGCCTGTCCTAACTTCTTTGACAGAAGGAACTCCATATTGAAGTCGTAATTCAATAAGATTGTTCCCCATCTTTAGAGTCTCTTTACATATGTGTAAGCCACCCTTTTTTCAAGGCAAAGAAAGAGATCAACGGCTTGTGATCTGATTGTTATTTGAAGTGTCATCCATGCAGGTATCTGTGGAATCTTGTTACCATGAAAATGATACTTAAGGATTTTTTCTTTATCTGGGAATAATTCCTTTCCACAGGCAGTAGGGTTCTCGACGCGTGCGCTATAGATTTTGTAGATCTGTCTGGCATTTTATACAGGATACACATGCAGATTCCATATGTGCTCACGTCACTTGCCACAGCAATGTTTAAATCTGGATTGTACTGAGTCAGGAATAGTTGTGATGTGAGCACCTCTTTCAGCTTTTCGAATGCTATCTTGCATTCCGTGGTTCAGTTCCAAACCTTGTCTTCTCTAAGTGGTTTGTTTAAAGGTGCATACAATGTATGCATTTCAACAAGTTGCCTCAAAAACTCCTCCATTTTAAAAAATAAATAGAATCACAAAACAAATCTGGGTCTAAAAAATGAAGTTAAAAAAACGTCTATACTTTTTAGACAAACAGAAAAATCGTGATCTTATGGAAAAATAGGAAAATTAATATTCATAAATTTTCCACGAAAAAAGTCATGTACATGTGGTTATAACAGAAAGAATGTTCGATTTTCCACAGAGAACAACAGTCTATTAAGAATTTACTTCAACTCTTGAAAGAAAAAACACAAAGAATTTTGAGTTTCGAAAAATGTGGAATAAAAACGAATTGAAATCCCTTTTTTTTTTAACGAAAATCAAGTCAAGCATTCAAGTTGTTGTCCTGAATTCTCATAATGGAGTGAATGCGGTTTCAATCC
>NC_136500.1:425000-430000 GCF_053919585.1 Euprymna scolopes | reverse complement strand
ATCCAAGGCCGTAAATGACAAAGTTCTCTCTAATTCTCTCTCCTCTGATCTTGAGCGCGTGGTACAATGGGGGAAGAGGTGGCTGGTCAGTTTTAATGCATCCAAAACTAAGCTTCTATCTTTACATCATCAACGCTCTGATCCCCATCTGGCATCAATTGAAATGGATGGCTCTCGTCTTGAGGAGGCTCCATGTTTTGACAAGCTTCTGGGTTTGAACTTTACTCCTGATCTGAAATGGAACATGTACATCAAATCTGTTGCCAGGGACGCTGGGAAAATGGTGAGATCCTTCTACCACTCCAGAAGATATCTCACTACTGACGCAATTCTCTATCTGTATAAAAGGATGGATGTACTGCTGCCACATCTGGGCAGGAGCTGCTAAAAACAGCCTATCCTGCTTTGATAGAGTACAAAATAGACTTCATGGTTTGGTGGGGGATGCCCTTTTCTCTTCCCTGCAGTCTCTCTCCCACAGAAGAGACGTTGCGAGCCTGTCTTTGTTTTATCGTTATTTCCATGGCAAGTGCTCGTCTGAGCTCCAATCTCTCGCCCCCCCTCGCCAATCTTTCACGAGAAACACCCGTCTGGCTGAAACTACTGTCAATAATTTTCTCCACTCCTTACTGTGTCTAAATCCAAACGTAGATTCCATGAGCAAAGCTTCTTTCTCAGAAGTGCACGATTGTGAAACTCTCTTCCGTTCACCTGTTTCCACCTGACTACAACTTGGATGTCTTCAAATCCAACATAAACAAATTCCTGACAAACCGCCCCCTTAAGTAAGACACTCTATCAAATCTCCAATACTAATGATTACTACAATACTACCTCGTTGATTACTGTACACGCAATAACCCTTATCCCTGAGTGGCCTCCGGGTCTTGATAAGTGGTGACCCCCATGTAAAAAAAAAAAAAATATTAGCGATAATATCAAAAAGTGTGGTTGTTTCTACACAAAGCCTTCACCACTATAATCACATCATTTGTGTGAATTTCCAAGTAACTTAGTTGTTGTGGCAGAAGCTCAATGTTAAAATTGATGGGAGACTCCATATATATATATATATATATATATATATATGAGTAGGTAGATCTGTTGTTGCCAGGATTGAATGAGGATCAGTGAATGTTCCACACTTTCCATAGTTTGTCATCGAAATTAGTGAAATCACCTTTTTTTTTCAACTAAATCAATTGATTATCTACTCTAGTTTGGGACCCACCGCAGTAAACCAGAAGGAAGCTTCACATGTCCACCTACGGTGAATTAGTCCTCAATATAGAGTAGTCTACGTTACACTGTAGAGAACCTCCTGTTGATTTTGTAAAATCATTTTTATATGATAGTTTGAATTACAGTTTAAAATATAAAAGTCAAGTATCTATGGTTCAGTTGTGCTCTAAACAGAAACATTCATTTCGAATGCATTCCAATCTTATCAAAGAACCTACTGTTGATTTTATATGTCAGGTCCTTTTGTTTGTGCGGTGATAAAACTTTTCTAATGCACTTGTTATGTTAGGGTGTATAACATGTTGGTTCAAATCATACTGTTTCTTCTTTAATCAGATTTTTTTTCGATTTTCGATATTTAGCTGAGATATAGCTATATTAAACCTACCTAAGAATACTTCCAGACACATAAAATACATTTTTGTGAAAATGCACACCCACACACACAAAGTGGTTTGATATATATATATATATATATATATATATATATACTAGTAGGGACACTCGACGTTGCCCGGGATTAAATGATGATCAACGAGTGTTTCACACTTCTATATTTTTATTTCATCAAAACCAATGAAATTACCCAATTTTAAATCAAATCGATTGATTACTTACTCTAGTTGGGGACACATCGTGGTGCACTGGGAGGAAGCTTCACATGCTTTCATTCAGTGGCTTAGTCTAAAATATATTGTATTTTACAATGCACTTTAGACAACCTATCATTGATTTGATGAAATTATTTATATATATAAAAATATATATAACAGCTTAAATTTAAGCAAAAATCAAGTATCATGATTCAATTGTGCTTTAAACAAACACAGTCACTTTGAATGCCCTCCTATCATATCAAAGAACCAACTGTTGATGTTATATGCTGGCCTTTTCTGTTTCTGCGGTAATTAAACTTCTCAAATGCGCTTGTGATGTTAGGCTGTATAAGGTATTAACTTTGGTCAAAATCGTGTGGTCATTCTTTCGGCGGATTTTTTCGATTATCACTACTTATTAAAGACAATCTGATACAAGACCTATCTAGAAACACTGCCAGATACATAAAGTACATTTGTGCAAAGTTTCATAAAAATCGGCACAGCCGTTGTTGAGTCTACAAGGATATGAACTCACACACACAGACACACACACATAGACAAAGTTCCTTTTAATAGTAGAGATATATAAAATGGTATTGTAGTTACATCTATAATATAAATCTCACCTGTCTGTTTAAATGTATGTATGTATGTATGCATGTATGTATGTATGTATGCCTAAAACTTTCGACAGAGGCGACGGATTTTCACAAGATTGGTATTGTTTCAAAGCTTGACCCTTCGCGCGACAAATATTAAAAAAGTGGCTAAAAACATTAATTCTTTCAGCCTCAACTGGGCTCTTTTCTACAAGGAACGGTTGATTTTTTTCGTCGATATTTTCGAAAGTCATTCCCTCTTTTCAATTGACTAGCCTTAATTTAAACCTTCGTCACTTTCGGTTTGGCGATGGACGCAATGGCAAAGACGTCACAATTTTTTTTCACATTCTTTTTTTCCTTCGGGTTCGAGCCTGCCTACTACCACTTTTTTTTTTTGCTCAACATACACCTCCAAATACCCGGGAAACGCCGAGCATCTAGGGTAGTATATATATATATATATATATATATATATATATATATATATATATATATATATGAAAGAGAGAGAAAGCGGGAGATAGATAGATAGATAGATAGACAGAGAAATTTAATATAGTACAGTCAAATATAATTACAAAAAACCTTTTCAACCACTAATTGCCATCGCTAATGGTACACTGCCTGAAAGTAATTTCTTCAATCTCCTCGCGTTAACATACACAGTTTATATGAATTGAAACAAATACATTGAGGTAATTGGCAAGGCTGCTGCAAGGAAGGTGGGCTCTCTCTACCCTGCTTAAAGGCTACTCATACCTGAGAGTATTCTATATCTCTACAAGGCCATGGTTCGCCCATGCATGGAGTATTGTTGCCACATCTGGGCTGGTGCATTTGCCACTAGTCTCTCACTCCTTGAAAGGGTTAAAAAAGAGTCGCCAACCTAATAGGTCCTAAATTATCAACTAAACTTCAATTTCTGTCCCAACTCTGAAATGTGGCATTCTTGTAACGGTTTTAAAATTATTTCAGTAGCGAGTGCTCTGACAAACTCAAAGCACTGATATCGCCTGGATGACAATACCCTTGACAAACCTGACAAGCAACAAAATCTCACCCCTACACTATAGATGTTGTAAAGCCTTCTATTCGAATAGGTTTTATCCCTCGGACTGCTGCACTTTGGAATTTTTCTCCCAGACCCCTGCTTCCCTGACTGTACTGACATGCAGAAATTTAAGTGTAATGCAAACAGACATCTTGTTGCCCAACTTCCTAAATAGTATCCCTACAAATCTGGTCCCAAATAGAAGCCCCTCATAACTAAGTGGCTCTGTGGTTTGTTTGGTGAAATAACAGTAAAAACAATATATGTGTAATTTCAAATTTCTACAGGGAAGCCCATTATTTATTATGCACAAAACAAAACTCATTTATCTGTACTCAAAGATAAAAATAACATTTAAATCAAGTTTCGAAAATGAAAAATTAGTAAAAACATAAATTCAAGAGGAAACTTTATAAATCAATTAGCAGAAATTTAAAAGTAACATCTTTTAAAAGAAAGAGTTCAAAATTCTCCTCAGGTTAGAAAATAACATTTAGCCAATATATCATACAAACTATATTTGCTGATGATAGAACGCTCTATACCATGCAGGAGGGAAGAACGGATGTACATAAATCCAAGACAATAGCAGACTCGTTAGAAAATGACCTCCGAACCGGAGTGGAATGGGGCTGTAAATGGATGGCAACATTCATTGCTAGTAAGACTAAGCTGCTGTAAAGAAGGTGGGTTCCCTCTATCGTGCTAGAAGACTACTCACACCTGAGAGTATCCTGTACCTCTACAAAGCCACCATTCACCCATGCATGGAGTATTGTTGCCACATCTGGGCTGGTGTATCTACTTCTAGTCTCTCCCTCTTGGATAGGGCCCAAAAAAGAGTCTTCAATATAATAGGTCCCACTTTGTCAACTAAGCTCCAACCTCTGTCCCATCGCTACAATGTTGTATCTCTGTGCCTGTTTTGAAAGTATTTTAATGGAATGTGCTTTAATGAACTTGTTGCATTTGTGCCCTTCTTAACGTACATATCCCTGACAACCCCACTTAGCAGTAAAATCACACTCCTCCACTGTTGATGTCCCTAAATGCCAAAAAGCTTTCTACTTTAATAGTTTCTTTCCTCAAACAGCTAGACTTTGGAATTCCCTTCCTGCTACTTGCTTCTCTGACTGTACTGATATGCAGACGTTTAAATGTAATGAAAACCAACATCTTGTTAATCTTTCTTAGGCAGGGTCCCAAATAATAATAATAATAATAATAATAATAATAATAATAATATAACTGACAGACTAGTGATAGATGCATGTGTTTACATGTGGCAGTAATACTCCATGTATGAGCAAATGGGTGGCTTTATAGAGATATGGGATAATTTCAAGTATGCGTGATTTTCTATCATGGCAGAGAGAACCAATCTTCTTTGAAACAGCCTTAGAAATGTCTTAAATATATTTGTTCCAATTAGGGTTGGATCAAATACTGATTTTTAACAATTGAAATACAAATACAAATACTTTCGTTTAGGTTACCAGAAATACA
>NC_136500.1:322500-420000 GCF_053919585.1 Euprymna scolopes | reverse complement strand
ATGCACAAATTAAACGCATCTGCGCATTTTATTTATTTATTTATTTTTTTAAAATAAATA
This sequence comes from Euprymna scolopes, assembly GCF_053919585.1. NCBI lineage: Eukaryota > Metazoa > Mollusca > Cephalopoda > Sepiida > Sepiolidae > Euprymna > Euprymna scolopes. Next base: position 419,940 of record NC_136500.1, on the reverse strand, counting down.
TAATGTTGTTTTTGCTGTTTTTGTTTGTTTTTGTTTTTTTTTGCATATATTGCATTAAAGATGCACACATACACACAAACGCACACACACACACACACACACGTACAGTGACGTGACGTACGTACACCTTAAATGTTGTGAAATGAAAACGAGCGAGATAGAAAACCCAATATTATCTAAGAGAACGTATAATGAGTGACGATTTACAGACACTGACAAAACCGGTAGATTCCATAAGAAATAATACCCGGGTAGGAAGAATGGGTAGCAGAGAGAGAGAGAGAGAGAGAGAGAGAGAGAGAGAGAGAGAGAGAGAGAGAGAGAGAGAGAGTCTTTTAGTCTTAGTCTCGTAGAATATGTTTCCAAAGAAAACTTGTTAAGGGTAAGATTCCGGGTTTTTTTTTTGTTTTTTTTACATCGTTTTCATAGTAAACTCCTTTTTTTTCTTTTTTTCTTTTTTTTTTTTTTTACTTATTTGAACAATTCTTCTTATTTTAATAGTCCTGATTCTTTTTTTTGTCTTAAAAATAAAGTTAAAAACTGGATATTAACCAATTAATTTTCTTTTTTTTTTCTTTTTTTTTGCTTTTGTTTGGATTTTCTTTAAACAGTGGCGAAGAGTTTTATTTTTAAAGTTATAACGAAAAATTCTCAAAACATTAATAGTAGATTTAGCGCATTCCAAAAACTTTATGTCCAACTTTGTGGTCCTATATAAGGAATTAATCATTGACAATAATTGTGATTACTCCGTTTGTGGACATTATCTGCTTAGTGTCAGTGACGATTAAGTACACACACAGATACTGACAAACTCGGGTATATTTGATAAAAATGTCTATCCGGGTGTCAAAGATAAATAAATGAATATCCAGTTATGCTATGTTTTATAAATAACCAACCACGCCTACAAAAAGGTCGATGTACCGTAAAACAGACTAATGAAACAAAAAACGGAAACTTTGGCTTTTGGGGGTGATTTTCTTTTTTTCAGACAATGAAATAATCAGAACAGGAAAGGAAGAGAAGACATCAAAGAAGTGTTCATCTTTCTTTTTCTTCAAGACCACAGTGTAGTATCTGTTCTGATGCTACACTTTTTACGTTTTCTGACTGAGAAAATTTTTATTTTTGTTCCTATCCAGAGTGCCCCATTTTGGGGAGCTGGATTTTCCCTACATTAAAAACCTCGTAGGGCGGCGCCGGCGGCAAGTAAATAGGAATTATTAGTTGACACAAGAAATTTCGGTTAAAGATGCATACACACACGCACTGATCAATTTTTAATGGAAAATCAAAAACGACATCCTTAATGATAGTAATACTCAGAATAAAAATTAAAAAGACGTTGCGGGGAAGAGCAGTTCGTCATAGTCAGTAAATCCACACGATGTCCCCTCATCTACGTGACAATAGTAACGGATGAAATAGAAGTTTATCTTCGCGATTGTTATTATTTATTATCCATGACAGGGCTTGATACTAAAAAGGAAAACAAATCTCTTAGATTTCTTTTGCTTTTGTTGGGGTGGATGGGGTGGGGGATCAATGCTTTTTTTTGCTTTTTTTCTAAATTATATTAACACAAGCAGTTCAATCTTCCTTCACCATTATATATATATATATATATATATAATATATATATATTTTATAATAATGAAAATAATATATATCACTACTCTCCTCCTCCTTATTATATAATTCGTTTTGATGTTTGCATTTTTTTGATGTTTTCACACGAGTGTAAATTAGTCGAAGGTTCTATACTTTTTCTTTTAATATTTACTACGGCGATAATGGTAAAGAATTCAGAAACGCCGCAACTACCCGTCGTAGCTGGATATTACTATCGCTACTATTACACAACTACTACTACTTCTATTAATTACCATAAATTCTCATTACTACTACTATTACTACTACAACAACAACAACAACAACACGTATCAATAGCATACTAGGTACTACTACTACTACCACCACCACCACCGATCACTTGTGTGTATTACTACTTACTATCGGAAGAGTTTGTGCTTGTGGAAGATAGTCGACAGATCGATTTTTAAATAAGTCTTTTTAAGCAAAAACAACAGTATTTAATTGTCACGTCGAAAATAGTAATATATCCAAACATTACTAACATTTAGTAGAACAACTGCTATTGTGTTTTTAATAATAAAAAAAAGTCCATGCTACGGTCTTAAAAAAGTCCGCCATTAACGTGTCAAAAAGGGAGATAAGTATGTCCCCTATATGCGCAATCTTCAAGGTGTTCACATCTAGAGAAAATGCAATTTCCCCAATTTTCCGTAAAAATTACGTTTAATTTTACTCGATGAACTTTCGTAATTTTTGGATATATTACTATTTTCGACATGACGCCTGCGAATAAAATATAAAAAACTCGTAATTTCTCTTTTTAAAGTGGGTTGTTTATTTTCTTTATGGAATATACTTCCAAAAATAAACTATTAAAGTTGTTTAAAAAATAATAGAAATATTGTTTTTTATTAAAAAAAAAAAAAAAAATAGTGTTTACAAAGTGCCGGCGCGCCTTCATGCAGCCATTTTTTTTTTTTACGTATGAAATCAATTGAATTTTACGAGTTCAATTTTTTTCAATTTTAAAAATTTTAAAATCTATAAAATTTTTTCTATTGGTTCAATTTTTACAATATTTGCAGGGTGAATGTGAAATTTTATGCTCTTTCCAATAAACCGAGTATAATATTTTAGACAAACGTTTTTTTTTTTAAATTCATCCCCCCCATTTTGAAATGTCTATTAAAATTTAAATAATTAATTTACTCACCAAAGTTTTATATATATCAAAAATTGAAGATAAAAGATCAATAAATAAAATATTCTAATTTAAAACAACAAAAAAGAAGTGTTTTTTTTTTAAATTTACCTGTAAAGTCCAAAGTGTAAAACCTTTTTTTTTTTTTTTTTTTAGAAAAAACACATTGATTTTTTTAAAGTGAAAGCTCATGTTATGCTTAGAAGGTTAAGTAAATATTGGACGCTGATGACAATTTTTTCTATTTCATTCAATATTTTCCTTTTTTAGATATTAAAAAAAAATCACTTGATAAAGAAGAAATAAAATATATTAATCTAAAAACTCGTGTTTCATTAAGAGAATTAAAAAAAATCGGTAGAGTGTTTTTTTTGGTTTTTTTTTACAAGCAAAAACTGATAAGGGAATGTGTTAATTTTTTATCTAAGGTGGTCCAAAAATATTAATTTTGGTTTACAGCACACAATAGTCAGAGACATAATTGTAGCGCTTCGAAGCCACCGAAAGATAAACGCGAAAAAAATCAGACGTTTGTCTCCCTTTATTTGAACAGTGAAAAACATCTGAGTTCGCGTTTTTTTGGAATCCTTGTTTAAAAAAGTATTTTATTTAAAAAGAACATGGAATATAAGTATAAATATGGATAAATTCTTAACAATGAACAATGGAAGTACCCATTGAATAGTATTTTTAATAGGTAAGTGATTTTATGGAATTTATATATATTTTTTATAATCGAAGTAAGTAAAATTTCGTTGATTTTCTTTAAATCTTTTTTAAAGAAAACCGATTTAAAAAAACAAATATTACATAATTTGCTATTAAACCTGTTATTTTTTTAAAATTTGGTTTTTGCTCCTTTAATTGAAAAGAATTAGTGTTTGAATTACATTTTTCAAGTAGTTATAAGCTCTCTAGGGCAATTGCTCTTGACATATCAAAGGCCTTCGATAAGGTATGGCGTAAGGGACTACTTCAAAAGATTTCCAGCTACGGTATTACTGGAAATGTTTTCTCAATCATTAAATCATTTCTCTCCGATAGGCTCATAAGAGTAGTGGTTGATGGGCAGAAATCAGAGGCCCTCAATATTAATGCTGGAGTCCCTCAGGGATCCATCCTGGGCCCAACTCTTTTCCTGATCTACATCAATGATTTCCCAAAACACATACTTAAATCATTCGTTGACATCTATGCTGATGACACGATCATCTATGAAAACACATCCAAGGCCGTAAATGACAAAGTTCTCTCAGATTCTTTCTCCTCTGATCTTGAGCGTGTGGTACACTGGGTGAGGGGGTGGCTGGTTTCTTTTAATGCATCTAAAACCAAGCTCCTATCTTTACATCATCAATGCTCTGATCCCCATCTGGCATCAATTGAAAAGGATGGCTCTTGTCTAGGGGAAACTCTATGTTTTGATAAACTTCTGGGCTTGACCTTTACTCTTAACCTGAAATGGAACACATACATCAAGTCAGTTGCCAAGGTCGCTGGAAAAATGGTAGGATCCTTCTACCGCTCCAGAAGATATCTTACCCCTGATGCAATTCTCTATCTGTATAAAAGCCAAGTACGTCCAAGGATGGAGTACTGCTGCCACATCTGGGCAGGAGCTGTTAAAAACTGCCTATCCTGCCTTGACAGAGTACAAAATAGGCTTCGTGGCCTAGTGGGTGATGCCCTTTTCTTTTCCCTGCAACCTCTCTCCCACAGGAAAGACATTGCAAGCCTGTTTTCGTTTTATCGTTACTACCATGGCAGGTGCTCGTCTGAACTCCAATGGTAGGATCCTTCTACCACTCCAGAAGATATCTCACTTTTGATGCAATTCTCTATCTTAAAAGCCGAGTTCGTTCAAGGATGGAGTACTGCTGCCACATCTGGGCAGGAGCTGCTAAAAATAGTCTATCCTGCTTTGACAGAGTACAAAATAGACTTTGTGGTTTAGTGAGAGATGCCCTTTTCTTTTCCCTGCAACCTCTCTCCCACAGAAGAGATGTTGCGAGCCTATCTTTGTTTTATCGTTATTACCATGGCAGGTGCTCATCTGAGCTCCAACCTCTGGTCCCCCCTTGCCAATCTTTCACGATAAACACCTGCCTAGCTGAAACCACTGTCAAAAATTTTCCCCACTCCTTATCTGCCAAAATCAAAATGTAGATTCCATGAACAAAGCTTCTTTCTTAGAACTGCACGCCTGTGGAACTCTGTTCCACTTGCCTGTTTCCCACCTGACTACAACCTGGATGTCTACAATTCCAATGTAATCAAATTCCTGATGAACTGCCCCCTAAGTAAGACACTTTATCAAATTTCCAACACTAACGTACTGTACACATAATAACCCTTATCCTCGAGTGGCTTCCGGGCCTTGATAAGTTGTGACTACGTTGTAAAAAAAACAATAGAAAAAAAAGCTCCGAAAGATAGTAAGTTGAATTTGTTCAAGTTCTTATCACGCATTTCTAATGGCAGCTTATGATACACCTGGTAATGCTGTTATACTTAAAAACTCGATCTGTCGACTCTTTCTTAACAATCACAAATCTTTTTATTCCTTTTTAATATATATATATACTAGCATTTCAGCCCAGCGTTGCCCGGGTGTTTGGAGGTGTATGTTGAGCAAAAAAAAAAAAAAAGTGGTAGTAAGAAGGCAGGCTCGAACCCGTACCGCGAAGGAGGAAAGGAATGGGGAAAAAACGTGACATCTTTGCTATTACGGCCACCGCCAAACCGGAAGTGACGTAGTTTTAAATTAAGGCTAGACAATCGAAAAGGGGGGATGACTTTCGACAATATCGGCGAAAAAAGCGACCTCTCCCTGTAGAAAAGTGCCCAGTTGAAGGTGAAGAAATTGATGTTTTTAGCCAATTTTTCGATATTTGTTGTCTGAAAGGTCGAGCTTAAAAGCGATACTTATCTTGTGAAAATCCGTCGCCTTTGTCGAAAGTTTTAGGCAGACATGCAAACAAACATACATACATTTAGATATTGGTAGCTCAAATTTTCGACCCAAATCGATTAAAAAGCTTGCCCTATCTCTGAATACCCTTTATGTAAAATTTCAAATGTTTAGACCAGAAATTGTCTGAGTAATTTGGTAGAGACCACAGCGGTCAATTTTTTTTTTTTACTTTGACCCCTATTATGACCACTTAACATTTATTCTATTGGTCTCAAATCATGTTATTATGTTAGATCCATGTTCAAGGAATCTATATCTAAAATTTCAAGTGTTTATACCCATAATTGGCGGAGTAGTTTGGTAGAGTTCTCAAAGGTTAAATCGTTGGATTTTGATCACTTAACAGTCAAATTACTCTCCGAAAACCGATGACAAAGATTTTCCGAAATCTCAGTACCCTGCATCAAATTTCAAGTCTGTAGACTGAAAATTGACAGAGATATTGTGTAGGGAAATGTACACAGACAGACAGACAGACAGACACTTTCACTTTTATAGATATAGTAGCATTATATATTTAATTATTATAGTAAAACAATAATTATATATATATATATATATATATATATATATATATATATATATAGAAAGAGAGAGAGAGAGAGAGAGAGAGAGAGAGAGAGAGAGAGAGATAGATAGATAGATAGATAGATATATATTTAAACACATATACCTACACAATTGTATTACGGATTTTTCGAAGCGTTCTAACCGAGGTAAGCATAGATGGCTGTTATTTACATAAATAGATAAATAAACTTCTTCACTTTCATTATCATGTTTACTACTACTACTACTACTACTACTACTACTACTACTAATAATAATAATAATATCATCATCATCATCATTAGCACTACCACCACTATTTCTTGCAATTTGCCAACATACTTGTAAGGTTAAACGGAAGAAAAATGTGCCGATGTGTGATTCAAGGTGCCGGTTAGGAGTTTTTTTTGTATTGTCACGTGTTCAAAGCTAAAACAGAATCAAAACATTCAAGATTACACACACACATACAAAAAGTTATTGTTACATTTTAAAAATTTTAAAATAACTTACTAAAACTAAATGTCATTTGGTGTCGCTCTGTACCTATTTACAATGCCTCCCCACAGGACAGAGTTAGACACCAGGGTCGTTTTTTAACGTGGAGAAAAGGTACAAAAATAAAAATTGTCTCAGTCGTGGTATAGTCGAAAGTCAGAAACAAACTAAAGCGACTTCAACCAAGACCGTCAACAGCCGCTATTTTATTGGGCCGTCGTACACCTGGTATTATCTACGTTTATTGGCAGCGGCGTTGGCGGTACTCAGATACGAGTAGACATTTTTCTCATCGACATGTCGTACGATGCGAAAGAAGTCCTATCTGTGCATAAAAGAGGTGGTCACAGGCCATAGTATGTTTGTGTGTATAGCCATCCACATACAGTAATGTTTCACTGTATCACAGCTCATCAGTGCGGCTAGACTAGCACGCATCTCTAGCCAGGGATTGAACTTAAAACCATCTAGTTAATAGTCAGCAATTCTATTCTAACCTCCTGCCCATGGAATCGGTACCCGTAAATGACCTCATCAAATGCCCATTTATATAGACACTTGCATACCGCTTTTACAGTGCTCGACCTGCTTGTTTATTTACAAACAAACAGAGAACTTTGTATTAACACTAATTAAGCAACGAGTGAAATCATTTATGACAGTGCTCTACCCAAGAAGGGGATATATATATATATATATATATATATATATATATATATATATATATATATATATATATATATATATATATATATATATATATATATACTGTTTATTCACCCCAAATAAGGCACAGTGCCACTGAGTTGCAAAGGGCTACTATTTGGGATCAGATTTGCAGGTATACAATTTGTAGGGAGTTGGGCAGGGAGATGTCTGTTCACATTACACTTTAACTTCTGCATCTCAGAGCAGTCAGAGAAGCAGGGACCCGAGGGGGAATTCCAAAGTTTAGTAGTTCGAGGGAAGAAGCTATTTAAGAAGAAGGCTTTACAGCATCTAGAGATCTCTACGGTGTAGGGGTAAAATTTTGTTACTTGCCAGGGTATATATATATATATATATATATATATATATATATATATATATATATATATATATATATATATATATATATATATATACTAGCTGTACCCTGCCACGTGTTGCAGTGGCTCAATTTGGTGTAATGGAAAAATTTAATAAAAAGAGAAAATGCATGTTTCTTATATTCTTAGTACAGCAATCCACCCCAAAAAATGATAAAGAAGGCGAAAATGAAAAAAAAATGGTACTCTTGCAGAATTTGATTTGGATCCTCGGGAGTTTCTGTCAATCATTCATGGTTTGGACTCGACCAACAATCAGTGGATGAAGCTGAACTTGCAAAAATGTTGAAACACTAAATGTTTTTTTTTTGTTGTTGTTGTTTTCTGTATACAAAAATGTGAGTTAGTAATTAATATTTGGTTGATGGGGGTGGGGGGTTACTATACACAGATTCGAAAAAGTTGTCCAAAAACAAATAAATGAAAGCAAAGGTAAGGTAAGTTACGTTTCTACCTAACTGGATAATTGTTTAGTGTTTTTATGTAATGTAAAATGTTTAATCGGCTCGAAAAACAGAAATGGTCGCGGACTCTGTTGAATACGTTAAGTTTGGGAAAGTAAGTTGAAAACTAAAAACTATACAAAACAGTGTCTGAAACCCACCGAATATATGTTACCATGACATAGGCTGGCATAATCGGTGGGTTTCTGACAGTATTTTGTATAGTTTTTTAGTTTTAATTCACTTTCTCTAACTTAAAGTAATCAACAGTGTCCGCCACTATTTGTAGCTTTCAAATACACCAATAAACACTGTTTTTCAAGCCGACTAAACGTTGCATTAAATGAAAAGGGTTTATATTACTAAACACAGATACAAAGAAGTTGTCAAAAAATAAATATATAACAAATAAATGTTATCAAAGGCAAGAAAAGTAAATGTTCTACCTAACTGGATAGGATTTTAGTGTTTTTATGTAATGTATAATCGGTTCAAAAACATTCAATGTTTATCGGTATATCTGAAAAATACAAATGGTGGCAGACTGTATCGAACACGTTAAGTTTGGGGAAATTTTGGGAAAATGAGTTTAAACTAAAAAACTATACGAAATACTGTTAGGAACTCACTCAATATATGTTACCATGACGTAGGCTGGCATATAATCGGTGGTTTTAAACTTTTGCTCGATACAGGTGACGACTTTTTAGAGTCCCTTTTAGTGATTACCTGGTTTGAGGATATTTGTACAACTAAACGGCAAATCTGCTCCAAAAAATCCGGTATTATTTTACTTTAAGGCCCGTTTCACGTTCGTATATAACGAAATATTTTATTGTAGATTTCGGTGTGCTAAAAACGAATCTGCAAACCGTTTCCGTAGCAAAAAGAAAGTTTTCATAATATTCATGAAATTACTTTTTCGAAAAGTGGGTGATCACTTTTCAATTTAAATTTAACTTAGAATGAGCACCCACTTTCTGGCCACCTGAGAGAGGGGCATTTTTTTGTGTGTTTCTTGGCTAAAAAGTTTTTTGTTTGATTTCTTTTGCATGGTAATAACCCCTGAACTCTGGGACTATTTTCCATTTCACAGCCGTAGCCTTCGTTTACGCTATGTGTGAGCATAAACGAAAGCTGTTTAGCCAATAAACATGGGAAAAAATCCCCCCTCTCTCAGGTGGCTAGAAAGTGGGTGCTCATTTTAAGTTAAATTTACATAGAAAAGTGATCGCCCATTTTTCGAAAAAGTAATTTCTTCATATCATAAAAACTATTTTTTTGCGACGGAAACGGTTTGCAGATTCGCTTTTAGCACACCGAAATCTACAAAAATTATTTTGTTATATATGAACGTGAGACGCACGGCCCTTAATGGAAAATTATATCAAAAATCCGGGGGAAAATAGTTTTCAATAAAAACAGCAAATGAATTCGATAGAAAAAAATGGATGCTATTTTTTTTCTTTCTGTGTGTTTCTTGGCTAAAAAGTCTTTTTGTTTGATTTCTTTTGCATGGTAATAACCCTTGAACTCTGGGACTATTTTCCAATTCACAGATGTAGCCTTTGTTTATGCTACGCGTGAGCATAAACGAAAACTGTTAAATATGCACTCGCGTACCAAACTGCCTTGTCAAAAAACCTTTAAGCCAATAAACATGAAAATAAATGCCCCTTCCTCAGGTGGCCAGAAAGTAGGTGCTCATTTTAAGTTAAATTTACATGGGAAAGTGATCACCCACCTTTCGAAAAAAAATTTCTTCATATCATGAAAACTATTTTGGTACTCCTTGGGCGTTGAGTTCCATGGCGACCCGCAGAATTATTTGATGGTCGTTCCCTTAGTCTCCCCCCTAGTTAAGGCTAACGCATGCGCATATAACATTTTTTATTTATTTACTTACGTGGCGGAGTTATACAACCATAACCCCCATGCGAATTTCTATACTGATAGGTTTTTTGAAATTTTTTCACTGTATTATTATTGATTGAACACTAACCAGATTATGAAAAAAAATTGAAAAAAAAAAAAATAATTTCAACATTTGAAAGGGGTACTCACTTTTTAGTTACCACGTTCTGGTAAATCAGTCACTCATTTTTTTTTTTCTTTCTAAATACGGAAGTGTCTTCGGGAGATATAAAATGGTCGCATGTTGACGAAGCAATGTATTGGGAGGCGTACGGGATGGAAAATTATTGGTAAATTTTTAGATTAGGTCCACCTCCTCAATTTTCTTTTAAATGACACCTTGTAATGGTTTTCGACTATGCTGAATACGAAAATCGTATTGAAATTTTGCAGAAATAAGTAGTTTTCAAGATATGAAAAGTTGTATTATGCATTGTAATCTTTGGCAGCCATGGTGCGTGCGCACGTAAAAAGATGGCCGCCAAAGAATACAATGCATAATACAACTTTTTATATCTTGATAACTACTTATTTCCGCAAAATTTCAATGCGATTTACGTATTCAGCATACTCAAAAACCTAGAAATGTCGTCATTTAAAGGAAAATTGTGGAGGTGGACCTAATCTAAAAAAAATACCAAATTATTAAACATTTCTCCAGCATGTTAGTGAAATTTATAATACTTTAAAAATATTTTTGAAAAAAAAAAAAACTCACCCTTCATAAAAACAGATAAATTATTGTAAAGAAACACCAACAAACTCACCTTTCATAAAAACAAATTATTTAAAAAAAAAAACACCCGCAAACTGACTTTTAACAAAATAAGTTAAAAAAAAAAAATAAAAAAAACTCGAAATTTATTTTCATAAAAACAATAAAAAAAGTCATGTTCAATCTATTTTTTTTTCTTTGAGAAACAAATATATTTCTGACTTACATATGCGGTAGAGGCTCATATTATTTTTACTTTCTATGGTTTTGATATACCGCATTTTTATTGGTTACAAAATGGGTGACTGATTTATCAGAACGTTGTAACTAAAAAGTGAGCACCACTTTCAAATGTCGAAATAATGATTTCTTTTTTAAATTTTTTTTTTAATAATCTGTTTAATTAGTGTTCAATCCATAATAATCCAGTGAAAAAAAATTGCAAAAACCTATAAGTATAGAAATTACGCATGGGGATGATGGTTGTACAACTACGCCACTTACGTTGCCTTTCGCACTTTTACAAACATTATTTACGTTAACTCTTTTCATAAATAATTAAAAAAAAAAGTAACTAAACCATTTATTGATTTGTCACGTGTACAAACATTTATTTATTTACGTAGGCTTAACTCTTTTCATGAATAAGAAAAGTTTTACTCTTTAAGAATAATAAAAGGAAAAAGTTACTAAACATTTATAAAAGGAAAAAAATAATTTCTCACGTACCTTCATGAAAAGAAGTAATTCTTTTCATGAAGGCCAGAGGAATAGTTGGCCGAAAAGTCGTGACACAACAACTAATAAAGATGAGAATAATAGTCCGCAATAAATAAAAATGGAGCTAATGCAGAGAGTGATCCGCGCTATTTTTTAAATCGTATTTCCACGTTTAATTAAAGTTTTACGATATGTTTTTTTTTATTCAATTGTAAGGTTAAAGTACAGAATAGGTACAAAACACCCTCCTATCCCCATGTTAAGAGTGGCTATTTAAATAATAACGTTATTATTTCAGCACGGATCACTCTCTGCATGAGTATCATAAAAATTAATACAAATAATACTTATCTCAATAAGTGAAAGGCTCATTTCTACCGGAAATGAAATGGCGGAAAATCTCGCAGTTATGAAAAATATTTTTATTTAATTTAATATTTTTATAATTCGCAATGTTAAATTATTTTAATAACATGCAAACATTCCTTGACTTTAAAAATAGATTTTCTGAAAATTTCAATTAAATTGGTAATGTAGAAATATGGTTCTATCGACTTTGAATGAACCAAGAATTACACACACATATATATATATATATATATATATATATATATATACAATAGGATTTTTGTGTATGTGTGTGTATTTGTGAGTTCGTTCCCCCCATGGATCCCTAAATGACTGGATCAATTTTTAAAGCATTTCTTTAATATGACATGGGGGGCGTTTATAATGAATGTTTCTAGTAATTGTCTGTATTTTTGAGATGAGTTGTTTTCATTGATTGAGTTTGTCGGACTGACTTCCTCATCTTGGTTGTTATTGTCACAACGTTTCGGCCGTTTTACCTGACGAAGGCCGGAGGGCAAAACGGCCGAAACGTTGTGACAATAACAACCAAGATGAGGAAGTCAGTCCGACAAACTCAATCAATGAATGGTTCTGTTAAGACCATAATTGAACCATGATACTTGATTTTTGCATTTGAAGCTTTAACACAAACCACTACAAAAAATAATTTTATAAAATCAACAGTAGGTTCTCTACAGTTCAATGTAAACTACAATGTATTGTGAACTTAGTCACTGCGAAAGGCGTGTGAAGCTTCCTCCCAGTGCACCGTGGTGAGTTCCTCAACAAGAGCAGGCAATTAATCGTATTGATTGAAAAATGGGCGATTTCCCGATTTTGATGATCTTTATTTAATCCTAGACAACAAGGAATCTCCCTATATATATATATATATATATATATATATATATATATATATATATATATATATATATATATATATATGCGTTTTATTTTTTATTACCGTATCTTTCTGTTAAGTTACATTATTGTTTCAGCTACTCGGCCGTTTTTTTGACCGTCTGTAGCTTCCTCAGACGTTTTCAGAAATGTTCGCTATTATGAGATGAAAGAGTGAAAGATGTCAGGGGAGTGCGAGGAGGGCGGAAGAAAGAGAGGAAGGGAACAAGGGAGGAAGGTGGGAGGTGGCGCTTGGTATGTCGGTAATGTTTTAGTTTTGGGGTTTAAGGAACTTGTGGGGGAGGGTCTGGGAAGATCATTTCTGGTGTGGCTGAGGGCATAGGGATACATGAAGGGGAAGGGGAATATGTGGGAGTGGGAGGAGGGGGGTTACTTTAAAATTCGAGTCTTAATGTTAAAGTTTTTTGCATCTCGTTGTTGACCCCCCCCCGACCTCATTCACTCTTTCACTCTTTCACCCCATAATAGCGAACATTTTTGAAAACGTCGGAGGAAGCTACAGACGGCAAAAAAAAAAACAAACAAAAAAAAACGGCCGAGTAGCTGAAACAATAATGTAACTTAACAGAAAGATACGGTAATAAAAAATAAAACGCATATTTGCTCTACAACAGTATTGAGCACTTTTTTCAGTTTTTATTAATTACCATTTCCACTATATATATATATATATATATATATATATATATATATATATATATATATATATATATATATATATATATATATATATTACATATATAGCGCAGGGAGATTCCCTCAAACTGCTAAACTTTGGAATTCCTTCCATGAGCCGGAGGTAAGATAGAACTGCTGAACTATATACATATATATATATATATATATATATATATATATATATATATATATATATATATATATATATATATATATATAATAGCAAATAGTTAATAAAACGTGTTAAAAAATACTTTGAAAAAGAGTTAAAAACATATTTAATCTGAAAAGGAAACGCTTAATAAGTGGATAGTCCTTAATCCACGGAGTTTCGAAGAAATACTTTCCTTCTCATCAGATGGTAGGAATTAGCAAAATGCGGGATCAGATTTTGCATACAAAAATTATTTGATCTGCAAGTAAGTTAAAGATCTTACTTGATAACAAAAAGTGAAGCAGAGGGAATATGGTGAAGAAAAAGGTGATTTCACGTGAATGGATAGTCTGGTGAAAGGTAAGGTATCCAATGACGGTAAAAAATGTAAGTCCAAGAAAGTTAATTTAATTTTCCATTCACACAAGAGTAAAATCCAAGGAAATCGTGTAATTGGAAGATGGTCCAAAATAATCCAAAGGGGCGAAATCCGTGGAATAATTCACAAATATGTACAAGGAAAAGGGGGAAAAAATTCAATAATAATAAAAGAAAAATGAGATATGCTTTTATACAATATTAGCAATCGGTGCCCGGCGTTGCCCAGGTGTTTTGAAGTGTATGCTGAGGAAAAAAAAACGGTCAATTTTTTTAAACTTTGACCCCTATTATGACCTCTTAACATTTATTGTTTAGGAATCAAGTAAAGTTAATAAGTTAGATCCATGTCCAAGGAATCTATATATAAAATATCACGTGTTCAGACCTTAAATTGTAGGAGGAGTTTGGTAGAGTTCTCAAAGGTCTAATTGTTGAATATTGACCACTTAATCGCCAAATTTCTGTCGAAAACTTATCACATCGATTTTCCCAAATCTCAGTACCCTGTATATCAAATTTCGAATCTGTAGGCTTAAAATTGACAGAGTTTTAGCGTAGGGAAATGCACACAGACGCACAGACACACACAGACACTATCACTTATACATATATATAAACATAAACATCATATATATAAGGATAATAGTATGCCATATATATAACAAAAGACCATTATTTACTGAAGTGAAAGGAAAACCCGGGGGAACTTTACCCAAAAATAAATCTATATTTTTTTGTGTGTATTGATAGTCTGGTACTTATACAGTTTAGTGACGACATTAAAAAATGGAAATATTGAAAAAAAAAAATTTTATTGTACGTAACTGTTATAGACTGAAGTTCTCCGAAAAAAATTTCACTTCATTTGATCAAGTAGTTTTTTTTTTACAGCGAAAAACAATGATTTATCACGGCTACGTCAACGTGGCCATTTTGGAAATGTTATTGCAGGCCCAGGAATTCCCCAAGGGCAGGTAACTGCCGTACATAGCAGAATACCTCCATTTTAGGCCAATCTAGCCCTTTTTTCCCCCCACCAGAATGAGATTTTTTTTTTTTTTTTTTTGCGAAGACAGATGCCATTTTTGGGGTGTTTTTTTTTTTTTTTAATTTGTAACAGAAGTAAATAAACGAAGTTTCGAAGTTATCCATGCGTGTCCAACTGAGCATGTTTCGAAAATAATCTCGTATAAAAATTCTTCAATCCTTTGCATTCTTCAATTTCTTTGCATATTCAATAGTATTCTTATTTAAAAAAAAAAAAAAAACGCAAAAAAATTGCAGATTTAAAAAAAAAAGAAAAAAAACGTAAAAAAATTGCAGATGTGTTGTGCGCATCTCAATATAGCGAGAAAAAAAAGGCTAGATTGCGAAATTTGGCCTAAAATGGAGGTATTCTGCTAGGTACATTTCCAAAATGGCCACGTTGACGTCGTCGTGATAAATAATTGTTTTTCGCTGTAAAAACAAAACTACTTGATCAAATGAAGTGAAATTTTTTTTCGGAGAACTCCAGTCTATAACAGTTACGTACAATAAAATTTTTTTTCAATATTTCCATTTTTTAATGTCGTCACTAAACTGTATAAGTATCAATAGTCTTATCAACACCCCTTTTTTCTATTTATTTAAAAAGAAAATACAACTTTATACAAATTCCCTAGTAGTTTTTTTTTCGGTTCTCTTATACGATGATCATCTTTATTTAACTATTACGTGTAATTATATTCATACACATATTCTATATGATTTATATTTGCGTAATATTTGCGTAGAAATGAAGAAAATCAAATTTACTGTGTATTTATCGTGTTGCCATAACAACGTGACGTAGCCAAGGACGGTAGTGGACGTGAGTGTGTGTGCGTGTGTGCGCGTGTTTTCGTGCTGTATTGTTTCGTATCTTATCAACTTCTTCGAATCTATGTGTACAGTAATACAAACCCGTTTTTCGAGCTGAATAAATGTGTTACATTGAATAAAAACACGAAAAATATATCCAGTTTGGTAGAAAAGTAACTTATCTTGCCTTTGATAACATTTATTTGTTATATATTTGTTTTTTGACAACTTTTTCGAATCTATGTGTACAGTAATACAAACCCGAAATGAAAAGACCACGAGTGAACGCGCGTTTCACATAAAAATAAGTATTTTTAAATTTTATCTTTCTAGCTTTAAAAAAAAGTTTAAAAATTTTATCAGCCGGCATAATTTATTTTTAAATATTGAAAAATTTCAGGAAAATTGATTTTTGCTAGATTTTCAAAACATTGTTTTCGTGTTGTGTACGTGTCTGCGGCTAGCACCAGAATGGCGGCCGTGATGTCGTAGGTTGGATTGTAAGATTGTGTAAGTTTCGTATTTTTTTAATTTGTAAATAACAAGTTAGAAAAAAATTAAACCCTTCCAAGATGGACAATAAATAAAGCCGTAATATTTTATGGTAAAGTTAAGAGCCTACGAACCATAGTTTTTTAGGAGATGTGATTATTGGATTATCCAATCAGAAATCGTCTGTGGCACACACATCTCTGTTTTTATAGATATATAGATAGATAGATGGATATAGATAGATATATAGATAGATAGATATGAGGGATCAAAGAGGAATTAGAGTTTTTTTTTAATGGAGACTTATTGTGCTAATAAAAAGCTCAACATATGAGATGAATTTTAGATACAGAAAAAAATCACAAGTATGTATTAGTGCATATAGATTTAATAAACATCAATTCAACAAGGGAAATAAATGAACAGGGTAGGTATAAATATTCTTTATACCTAGGTATTTCGAAGCCTAATGCTTCTCATCAGAAAAGGAGAGAGGATGCACTATTTATCACCTAAGGTATTCCCTCTCCTCTTTTGATGAGAATCATTAGGCTTGTGAAATATCCAGATATAAAGAGCATTTATATATTTATTTCCCACCCCTATTCATGTATTTCTTTTATTGAATTGATGATTATTAAATCTACTAGCAGGACCCGTTAACCGGCGTTGCCCGGTTGAAGCATGCCCCCCCCTGTAAAAAATTAAATTATGATTGTTGTTGGTGGCCAACCCCCAACGTCCCCATGTTAAGAATGGCTTTCGGAATAGACACTCCCAACCTCCTCATCTTAAGTACAGCTTTTAGAATAGACATTCTCAACCTCATCATGTTAAGAACGGCTTTCAGAATAGACACCCCCAACCTCAACATGTTAAGAACGGCTTTCGGAATAGACACCTCATTTTTTGAGGGGGAGTGTCAAAATATTTGCCCCAAATTTAACCTTGATGTTCGTTGTCAGTATACCCACCCACAAATGCTATAAACCAAAAATAAAATTGGTAGTGTAGATGGAGAGAAGTAGATTTGTTTATCATGCGTACATACAAATTTGGCGGCCACTGAATTACAGTTTATAATACAGGTCTTTATATCTCAAAAACCACTTGTCTCTGCCAAATTTAAATGAAATTGTCTTATTCAGCATAGTCGAAAACATATCACTCCAGTAGATATCTCACTGCTGGTGCACTTCTCTACCTATATAAGGACCAGGTAGTCCAAGGATGGAGTACTGTTGCCACATATGGGCAGGAGCTGCTAGACAGACTTTATCCTGCATTGACACAGTTCAAAATAGATTTTGTAGGCTAGTGGGGGATGTCTTTTTCTCTTCCCTGCAACTTCTTTCCCACATAAGAGACGTGGTGAGCCTATCTCTGTTTTATCTTTACTTTAATGGAAAGCGCTCATCTGAGTTCCAATCTATGGTCCCACCTCGCCAAACTTTCACGAAAAAACACTCTATCTGAAACTACCATCAATAATTTACCCCACTCTTTATCTTTGTCTAAACCTAAACGTAGATTCCATGAACAAAGCTTCTTTCTTAGAACTGTACGCCTGTGGAACTCTCTTCCGTTTTCCTGCTTTCCAGCTGACTACAATTTGGTCATCTCCAAGTCCAACGTAAGCAAATTATTGATTAAACGTCCCCTTAAGTAATCCAATTTACCAAATTTCCATTACTAAGATTACTACGATATTATCCCATTGACTACTGTACACTCATTAACTCTTATTCTCGAGTGGCCTCTGGGCCTTGATAAGTGGTGACTCCTTTGTAAAAAAAAAAAAAAATTAGTAATTTCTTATACAATTTCTTGACTGGAAGTTAATTCAAGTTTCGCACAATGGGAATTCAGTCATATAACGCATGAGTTCGCGATAATGATTTCTATCGAATAAACTGAGGAAATTCTCTTGATAGAGATGGATATTCGCGTCTTTCGCATCGACGCTAAACTCTGTCGGAATAGAGTGGGAAAGAGATCCCTTGAAATGGAGACGATTAAGTTACGTCAACTCAATTCAACGACAAATTGGCAACTGACTGCTCTCGCCTTTAAATTTGGCGCGTTTTTTTTTTTTTTTTTTTTTTGTGATAATCACGTTTGAATAAAAAAGGCGAAAAAAAAAAAAAAAAAGAAAATGTTCAATACAACTCCGAAAATGTAATAGAGGCTCTAGACGATTGCGAATTTCCAAAGTATTTTTCGTTCGCAGGCGGCCTCACCCGCGATGGAATACAAATGGGGAACGCAAGGCTAGTTTTGCAACACATCAACATATACTAGCCTTATGTATAATGTTGACCTTGTGGGGAGGTAGATTAACAAATCTGGCATTTGAGCTAGGTACAATGTGTCGTATCTGTCCTATCTAAAATCAGATGAAGAGAACCTTCTCTTGATGACGAGGGGAGGGGGAGAGACATTTAAAAAATTTTTGTCCCAATCCAAATTGCTTTATGGGGGATCTGGATTTCTCCCACATGAAACCGATCTTGTGTCACATCCAATTTTGAAATGAATTCGAAGATAAATCCTCTACTCTAAATCAAAATAGTCAACGTAATTTTTTTTATATTTCTTCTTCGGGTCATCAGTGTTCATTTTTATTTATGTGTGTGTACAATTCGGAATTTGCTGGTGTTGTGCTATAAGCGCGTTCGTGTGTAGACGTAACATTACTGTTATTGCTGCTACTGCTGTTAATATTTTTTAGCACCAAATTTTGTAATTGTAAAAGTTAGTTCCACAATAATTTGATCAATTCACGCGTCGTTCGAGGCTTTTCTGTGATTTAATTGTGTATTTCATTTTATTTCCGAACATCCAACAATGATTTACAAACCAGAGTTTTACACACCGGTTCCCATTCGATCACCGAAGTTAAACAACGTTGATCTGAGTCAGTGTTAAATGGCTAACCTTTTGGTAAATACCAGGTGTTGTATGTGCTCCTCGCTTATCTCGGCATTGTTTCCATTCATCCTAAATTTCTACTTGTCACTGGAGTAAAGCAGTTCCGATTTAGGCGAAGTGTGGTTGGTGATTGCGCAACCTTTCCTTCATAATTACATGTGCAGTCACCTCTACAGAAGGTATCCATTGTCTCTCGAGACTGAACTGAGGTAATGAATATACGAAGTCATAGTTCTTGGATGATGAAAGCCTCTTGCGTATAATGGAAGATACAAAGAATGATTGAAAACTTGCGATTGAAATATTTAAAATTATTATATTGGAAACAATCAATGTAGAATTATCGTGCTATGCACAGAATCATGTAACTCATGACGACATGGCATGAATCCGTTACTGACTACATTATAAAAGCGCAACACGCAGCCGGGAAACTTAAAACAATAGGAGAAGAAAGTAAAATGCAGATTGTTGTATAATGAACCAAACGTAGACAGACTGGCAGTTATGGCCAGTGCGATATAAATTAGGTTGACAAGAAGGTTCTTGCGGAATTTTTAATTTTGATTTCAAATGATGTATTTTTAAATAAGTTTTCGTTATAATAGCTTTACTTTATATATCATTTTAAAGAGCGTTTTTCGCTCTATCTAATCATTTAAATTACCGTTATTTTAAAATAAGTATGTCTTCTTTTCAGAACGTTGAATAAAAGATAGAAACAAGCAAATTCTTTTCTTATTTCGATTCAAGCTAAGCTGAAAAGGTACTGAAACAGCTCGCGATATCAACGAAGTGTTTAGCCCAGAAACCACTACTGAACACATAGTACAATGGGTTTAAGAAATTTCGTAGCAGCGACGAGACTCTTGAAGATGATGAGCATAGTGGTCGACCATCGGATGTTAATGACGATCAATTAAGAGTCTTAGTTGAAGCCACGCACAACTGTTCGAGAGCTGGCCAGTGCGGTATATAAAATTGAGAATTCTGGCTCATTTTAGATTAGAAGTTATTTTGCGAGCATAACTGTAGGTTGCGTTGTTTACCAAAAATGTTATAACAGTATTATAGTGACAAATCGAATAGGCAGAGCAATTGTTGATACATGGCGTGATGTCGTCGGATTGCGATGTCACAGAATCGTTCGTGGAACGCGATTTGAGGAGGATTCTGACGAGATCAGAGGGAGTTTTATACTGGATGACAGAGAGAACAGATCGGTAAAGTCTGTTTGATTCCCAGAGGAGATAAATCAAGCAGGATTCTTGTGGGAGTGGGGTGAGAAGGGGCACATGGCAGCTAAGATCATAGCAAGAGAGACTTACTCTCCCTCTTAGTTAACGAGAAAAAACAGAGACGCGACTTCAACTGTGGTAAAATCAATGATGGAATAAAACTTACTTGCCCAGAAAGAGACTTGCTTTTGTTACTATGTGTTGAGAAATCTTTTGTTTCCAGAGGCGAGGAATAGCAGGACGCAAGCAACACAAAGATGACCAAGAGACACGAAAACGAGATAAATAAAGGTAGTTCGGCTTTATTGTAATGAATATAACATTCGGTTCAAATACTGTAGAAGTCGTTTCTCATATGAGAACATTTTTTATAAACTCCAGAATTGTTGATGTGCCGTAACTATGAACTTGACGAAATTAAGTTATAAACGTTTATATGTATACACATACCAGTATGCAACAAGTTTTAAAAGATTATAGGAGGATTTTAAGGTTTTCTTGACAGTAATAAATAGTGACGGGGCCATTCCAATATTTTCCCGACTCCGATACAATTACCGATTCCGTACTAAGTTCCTGATTCCGATACAGTTACGGATTCCGATTCTTTATAAATCTCTAAATATTTAACTATAGATTTGTTAATTTTCCTGATTACCGTAAAAACACGTGTTAAATAGTGATGGGGCCATTCCAATATTTTCTCAAACGCAAAATCACACTTGTGGTGGAGGTGATCTATAGATATTTATTTTACTAGCAGTTTAAAATCAATAAATATAATTTTATCATTACTACCAGCAGTGGAAGATTTTGCTTTAAACAAAATTAAATAAAAAAGATAATCGTTTTTGACATCAGAAAATATACACAAATTTTCCGATTCCGATACCGATTCCAATTCCCCCAAAAGTTACGATTTTTCGATTCCCGATTCCGACTAAATGTCATAACACTATTAATAAATATCATAACGAAATAAGGAACTAAGATTTAGTGAATATAAATCTTTCCTGAGTTCCGAACAAAGTGAAATAAATGTCAAAACCCGAATACATGTTGTGGTCATTCTATGACAATATTCGTACAGCCTAAAAATGTAAAAGACATCTCTCTCTCTCTCTCTCTCTCTCTCTCTCTCTCTCTCTTTGACGGAATGGTCATTTCTGATTAACCGTGGCACTCTTCACAAATCGTCGTCATTGACTCCAGTTCTGCGCCATTCTGAGCAACTCAGCCATGCTAATGTCCGCGATGTCCTTCACGTTGCGTAAAATTTTTGTTTTGGTCTTCCACGTCCTCTTTTGTCAGGGGTTCTACCAAAGAGCAGATCTTTTGTTAGGCCACCTGTTCTGGCTACATGTCCCCAAAATCGCAATCTCCTGTCATTGATGTTGTCCAGCAGTTTTCGGCATGATCCAATTTTTCCAGAACCTATTCGTTTGTAGGTTTGTCTACTTAGCTTACACGAAGAAGTGTACAGTAGCATTACAATCCAAAAGCAGATTTTTTCCTCTTGCTAACTTTCTCCAACACCCAACGTTTCGCTCTGTATGTTGCTATTGAGAATATCAAAACTTGCGGGAATAAAAGACATACGGTACTATAATTGCGTTAAAACCGGAAATAGAGCAAAAAAAAAAAAAAATACATCAAGAATGAAAGGAAGGACGTTAGTGGAAAGATTGCTGAACGGAAAACTTCTGCAGAAAACACAGTTAGCTGAAGAACATAACAAAATTTTTTTCTTTGCAGTAATTACTCTGAAAATCCTTTTGAAAACAAAACAAACAAACAAACAAACAAACAAAAAACAATAAAAAGTTAAATATACTTGTTGATAGGGAAGCAACTACTCATATTAAACTGATAGATCGACATTATTAGAATCGATAGATATTTTGATGGATCGAAACAAACTATTGAGCCGTTAATAGGAGTCATACAACTATTCTTGTCCAACCGAAAAGTGACGCCGAAAGTTTTCTAAAAAAAATAAAGATAATAAATATAAAGGATTGTTTTATAAAATGCGTTGTATATTCTCTTTTCTAAAGAACATCTTTTTCCTATATGATCAGAAAAAAAATGGCGCTTCATTTTATTTTTCTCCAAATCGTGCCAAATCAAAATCCCTGGTTGGAAAGATGTGCGACATTAAAAAATGCAGGAAAATTTATTTTTTTACATAGTGTCAAAACCAAAAGACATGAAATTCTCAACTGTATTAAATTCGCCCAATAATACCGTACGAGATGATTTTCTTGAGAAGATCTTCATATCAGATCATGTCAAACGCCTTGGAAATACCTAGCACTATTGCTTTACAGCTATTGTGCAGTAGATACGTTCGGAGATGACCGTCAAAATATTCACAGTAGAACGGAATGGCACAAATCCATGCTATTGGTCAGAGAGAAATGGAGGATTTTTGAGATAATGGACTGTCGCTACATTGATTAATGATTCAACGATTATAGTGAAAAGTGGGAGGGGAATTATGAGGCGATAATTTTATGGGTCAATTCTATCATCAGAATTCTTAAAAAACTGATACCACAGAGACGATTTACCGGTTATCAAGGACGCAAGATTCTGTAAGACATTTGCTATAAAGTTTGGAGAGGACAGAAGACAACTCAGGAGAGCATTTCTTTATTACTATAATAAGGATAAGATCTGGTCTACATACTGTTAAGAAGTCAAGGTCTTTTTTTAATATAATGTCCAGGACATGAGAAGGAATAGTGATGATATGACTTAATGCGACTTCTGTTAGCTTAGAAAATTAGGTAGAGAATGGTTTGTTGAATTCAAGGTGGAGTTTTGGTCAAATCACTAGTCCAACAATTCAGCCATTGCCTATTGCTGTGGAAGTAACATCATAGCCGTTCGATAGTATGGAATTGTTGATTATCTATTGTTTACCACATTATTATATAGATTTTCAAGAAATCGGAGTTTCTAATTTCTATTGCACGATGCAATTTCTAATTAAGTCACTATACATACTTTTACCTGTGATTATTATATTTTTGCAGTGCTTTTGGATACTACAAACTTTTGCCTATTTTCAGCTTAACTCCTGACAGTTGAAACGGTGAAATGTTTCGTGTGTATACCAATCAGCACATTGGTAATATCTTGTTTTGAATAACGGTGCTTCTGTTCGGGGTAGGAGTTTATGGTGACATCAACCATTATCACACACGGTGATAAACACTTTCGAGTGAGGTATGAGCATTTATCACACAAGCTTTTGGCAATGTTGTTAGGAATAAGTCAAGAAGTAAGGCTTGCTGACCCTCATGATTTGAGAGGCGGATCTGGAAGATGACAATCACTGCGATGGTCAGTGAAATCCCTAAATACATGGATTTGGGCGCTCAGATCCGAGGAAAGTGTTGTGTTGATACTAATTGAGATTTTATCATTTTTTATGGAAATCGCCCCAAACAAGGCATGAATACACTTAATATAAGGAGTTAACAAGAGCGAAATATGATTATTGCAAAGACAGGAAATGCCTATTGATTTTTAGTCTTAGAAAGACCAAGACAATGCTGTAGGTAGGAGGAAAACAATCAGCAGTTCCACAAGATTGAAGTTCTAGGAAAGAAACTACTCGTATTAGGTACAATCTTGTGTGGAGGAAGAATGGTAAAGGAAATATAGATCATTAACGCTATGTTGTAGGGTTAAACGAAACGCCTGATCGGAGTTCTGCAGGTGTTACGAATATAATGGAAATAACCAAACAGGTAATATTTAGAGTGTGGGTTCACTTTAACTGCAAATATAATGGAAATACCTAAACAGTAATATTTAGAGTGTGGGTTCACTTTAACTGCAAATATAATGGAAATACCTAAACAGGTAATATTTAGAGTGTGGGTTCACTTTAACTGCAAATATAATGGAAATACCTAAACAGTAATATTTAGAGTGTGGGTTCACTTTAACTGCAAATATAATGGAAATACCTAAACAGTAATATTTAGAGTGTGGGTTCACTTTAACTGCAAATATAATGGAAATACCTAAACAGTAATATTTAGAGTGTGGGTTCACTTTAACTGCAAATATAATGGAAATACCTAAACAGGTAATATTTAGAGTGTGGGTTCACTTTAACTGCAAATATAATGGAAATACCTAAACAGTAATATTTAGAGTGTGGGTTCACTTTAACTGCAAATATAATGGAAATTGATCACTCAAATCTCGATCACATGGCACAGAATAGAACAAGTAATTATTTTCTTTTTCAAATTCGCCGTCATTTTAGGAATACTAAAACTGCTTACTCGGTCTGTCCTACGCTATATGATAAAGAACTGGGTGATTAGTTGACGTTATATTTATATAGTAAGATGAATCTCCACTGTAAAATATTAAGAAAAATTCCGAATATTTCCAACGAGTTGACGTATAACCGGACGAAAAAAAAAGATCATTTTTTACTGTTCTGCTGACAGCATGGGGTGAAAGAGTAACATTTAAAAGTTTTTTGATTTATTTTCTCATGTTTAATAAAAAACACACAAACTGTGGTCTTCACGAATTATATTGGTTAAATTTTTACTTTCTTTCACACTTAACACTCACCTTTAAAATGACGACTTTTCTAGGTTTTCAGGTATGCTGAAAACGAATGTCACATTCAAATTTGGGACAGACAAGTAGTTTTCTAGATACTAAGACATTTTTCAATGTATTACTTAATAAATCTCAGTGGCGTTGGCCATTCTTAACATGGGAGGAAGAGGTGTTTTGTAACACGCACGCGCGTTAGTACTTGTTCAGTTGGGGAAAACGAGGCCGCCAATGAAAACATAATGGATTACATTGGATAATAAAGGCTTTAATATCCAGAAAACTACCAAATTTAAATGCAATATTCATTTTCAGCATACCTGAAAACATAAATACGTCGTCAGTTTAAAGATGAATATTAAGGTGGAAAGAAAGAAAGAAAAAATACCTTTTATTGTTTAAACTCGGGTCAAGATCAAAGTGTAGTATCTGTTCTTCAGATGCTGCATTTCAATTTCTTGTTCTCTGTCAGTGGAGGAGAAATCCTTCACGACTGAGACAATTTTTATTTTTGTTCCCTTTCTCCACGTTAAAAAACGACCCTGGTGTCTAACTCTGCCCCGTGGGGAGGCATTGTAAATAGGAACATTAAACAATAATAATGGAGGGGTGAAATTGTGAAATATAAATGACGATGATGACGGCAATATTGATGATGATGATGATGATGATATCTGTCCGTTCGTCCGTCGGTACCGGCGATTGTGTAAAGAGCGAAGGTACATGCAAAGCTGCTGCTGATTAATCGATTTTAAAGGCAACGACGCTTCGTTTTGTTTCTCTTTGTTTCTTTATTTTTGTATAATAATCAAATCACATTTTTCGTTTGAACATCAGACTTCACTTTTTCTGTCCTCTGTCAGTGGAGGAAAGATCCTTCATGACTGAGATAATTTGTATTTTTGTTCTTATCCAGAGTGCCCATATTGAGGGAGCTGGATTTTCCCCACATTAAAAACCGACCTTGTGTCTAACTCTTCCCTCGTGAGGAGACAAATAAATAGGAATATTTAATATAACAATTCAAATGCTGGTTGTAGCAGTAGTAGTAGTAGTAGTAGTAGTAGTAGTAGTAGCAGCAACAGCAGCAGTAGATCCATCTTTTGAAAAACATTATTTTTGTGCCTAACCTTTTTACGGTTGAAAATAATAATCACTATATTATTAAAACTATCAGGCAAGTTTTCGTGCGTATGTGTTTCTCGTCTATACGTAACTTTCATAAGCACATATTAAATTCTTATTTATTTATTTATTTATTTATTATTAATCGAATAAGTTGATGTTGTTTGTGTGTCTATAAAGGGGCTGGATTTGAAGTCCGTTTAAGGTGTGTGTGCCCCCATAAAAAAAACACACACACACACACACACACACACACATAGGTGGTGCACTCTGGAATTTCAAAAACTAAAAACTAACTGCCAAATATACCCGGTGAATCAAATGCAAAAGAATACAAACAACTGAACTTAAATGTTAGAATCTTAAAAAGATCTCTCGATTGGAGTGTCTGAAATAGGTGGTGGATGTCTGGCATCCAGTAGGATGCTCCATTCACAACAAAAACATGATAAGAAAAACTCCCAGAAATAATGTGTAACCAAATAAATAGATTTTATACTTAAAAAACACCTCTATTTAGTATTGAGCACTTTTATATGAAAAAAAGTAAGGATTAAATATTTTATTTTGTTTCTTATTTATTTATTGATGTATAGGTGTACAATTTTTTAAAATAATATCTTCAACCGCTTCCTACGACCTTCTTCAATGTATATAGGGATAAGGGCGATGGACTGCAACCTGTGCCGGTTTTGAATCAATCATATTGATGATTCGTAAATCGACGCAACACGTATCCGTGGATAATTATATATTACCATCGTTCGTAAATGTGCCTATCCATTTACCTGCGTGTTCCTATCTCTTTTGTCCCCCCCCATCCCTCACGCATCTATTCCTTTTCTAGATTTCCATGGGGATTTTCATTTCTTTCTCTCGAGCGGTGTCGATTGTATTGGAAATTGGACACACGCTCAATCTTGTGGGCGCATAAACGCCAGCCGTTTGTACTATTCCTCCCACAACTTGTACGTATAACGTCAACGACCTTTCGCCATCACTGCAATAATTGCCGAGCTGTCGACGTAAAATTGGTATCCTCCATTACATTCTCTCTCTCTCTCTCTCTCTCTCTCTCTCTCTCTCTCTCTCTCTCTCTCTCTCTCTCTCGTTATTTTGTGTATCTATTTTCAGAATTTTCTTAAACAGTGCTCAATACGCGAGTAGAGCTGGGTAGTAGGAAGAGCCTGACGAATCCTCACAAGGATGAAACGCGGAAAATTTTGTGTAGCTTAATTGCCATATATATTGTCAAACCTTACTGCCTATCTCTACTTATGTATTGGGCACTGTCGAAGTAAGTGCTGAAAATATTTACATCAAATTTTATGCAGAGACATAATAATAATAATAAAAACAACAACAACAACAATAATAATAATAACAATAATAATAACAATAATAATAACAACAACAGCAACAATAATAATAATAATAATGATAATAATAATAATAATAATAATAATAATAATAATAATAATAATAATAATAATAATAACAACAACAACAACACTACATGAAATACTAGTTCAAAAACTGAAAAGATGTAGATATGCTAGAATTGATGACCAAAGGTAGAACCACACTGGTGCAAAAAAGACTCAGAAAAAGAAAAATCCCCAGTAACTGCAGGCCTATTACATGTTTTTTTTTTTTTTTTTTTTTTTTTTACACAGTGATCACCACTTATCAAGGCCCGGAAGCCACTCAGGGATAAGGGTTATTGCAAGTACATTACGTTAGTGAGGAGATTTGCTGAAATGTTTACTTAAGGGGGCGGTTCATTAGGAATTTGTTATGATGCCCTCTGAACAATATACTAAGAAAATGCCAAGCCGGAGACAAGTTCACTAATACAGATGAAAGAATGAACTACCAGTGTACATAGATGGCCTGAAACTGTTTGCAAAAATCAAGAAGGAACTAGAGACGCTAATAAACACAACCAGAAGTTTTAGCCAGAATATCCAAATGGAATTCAGCATGGAAAAGTGCGGACTCCTGATCATGAGAAAGAGAAAAACTGAAAAACAGAAAGTATGGTTTACCTAATCAAACTGAGATGAGGGCACCAGGTGAACATGACAGCTAAAAATATTTGGAAGTTCTTGAAGCAGACACCATCAAAGCAATAGAAATAAAAGAAAAAATAGGAAAGGAATACACCAGAAGAATAAGAAAACTCCTCGAAACAAAACTATATAGTAGAAACCTAATTAAAGGTATAAACACATGGGCAGTGTCACTACTAAGATATTCTGGACCGTTTATTGATTGGGCCAAATAAGAACTGAGGCATCTCAGAAGAACAAAAAAACTTATGACACACTGCAATGCACCCAAAGGATGATACTAACCGACTTTATGTGAAAAGGAAAGACGGAGGAAGAGGACTGGTTTGTATAGAAGACTGTGTAAATAAAACACACACACACACACACACACACACACACACACACACACACACACACACACAGAGAGAGAGAGAGAGAGAGAGAGAGAAGAGTTAGAAAAATACATAATGCAGAACACCGAAAGAATAATTATTGTAGCAAGAGTCACTGAAAAAAGCAAACAAGACAGAAAAGGAAGAGATAAGGGATAAGACAAGAAAAGAAAAATGGAAAGAGAAACAGCTACACGGAAGATTCATAAGGGTGACAAAAGATGAGACTAACGAAAATACTTGGACATGGCTACAAAAAGGAAACCTAAACAGAGAAACTGAATCTCTAATACTAGCTGCACAAGATAACGCAATTAGAACCAATCACATCAAAGCGATAATCGATAAGACAGAAGAAAACAGTAAACGTGGACTCTATGGATAAAGAGACGACACAATAAACCAGATAAGAAGCTAGTACAATAAACTAGCCCAAAAAAAGAATATAAAAATAGGCATGATCAACATTGGCGTAGCTAGAGTAAACGTCACCCAGGGAGATCCGTTCAAATGTCACCCTGCTGACTCCCACTTCACCCTATGCTGAATGGTTAGCTATCGTTAAATTTTCATACATACTCTACTTACTTCCTGACTGGTATGTTACTGCTTACACATATAATCAAAGACAAAATCATATACGAAAAACAATCAGTTCAAATCCAAAGATTTTAAAAACGCAACTGTTTATAATATCACAATAATAATAAACTTATTTATTAGTATGAAAACCGGATCTGAAAACCTTTTTAGGAAGAAATACACAAGTGTATACTATGACGAGTCACTTAGTAAATGGATGAATAATTACATTTATTAATTGTTATTATGAAGAAGAAAAGAGGGCGTTAAAAACGCAGTTGAATAGAAACGCTGAAAAAGAAAAAAAAAAAGGAAAAACCAGTTAATGAGATATAGGCACTGCCTTATCAACTCATGAAACGAAGCGAATAAGATAAAATAGAAGAGGATCAAGTGATGATAGTAATAAATGAATGGATGAAAAAACAAACGGACGAAGAAAAGAAAAAATAAGACACTTAAAAAAGAATAGAAAAAAAAGAAACCGCGAGTTAACGATCTTTATATTTTATATTTAAATCTACACTAGAAAGAAAAAAACAATACTTATACAGTTTTGTTACCGCGATTTTTCCTAATCTTCACGAGTGTTTCTGGGCAGATATCGAGAAGAAACAGGATATGCCGAGCCGCTTAGCCAATGGAATTCAAGTTAGCAGACGCTAAAAAAATTCCATTAAATTTTTTATTCAATTATTTTTTTGGTTGTCAAAGTTCACACTTTAATAAAGTTTTTTTGAACAAAGTTTCTAGATAATTAATATAATGATTCTATAATTTTTGTTGACCCTACTATATAGGAAACAACAAACCACATCGAAGGAATGTGGAGGGAAGTAAAGCAAAGAAACAAAATCGAATGTGGGACCAACAGGCAACTATTAAAAAGCTGCCTGACAGAATTCATGTGGAAACAGAAATTCAAAGATCCTTTCGCCTGCATAATGAACCAGGTAGCTCAATATTACTCTCAGCTTCCTTCCACTTTCTCTACGCGTTCTTCCCTACCTTTGCGGTTATCGTCTATCCCTTGCAGCAAAAGAAAATTTGCCAACCGCCCTACCCTCTACATTAAAATAAATAAATAAAAACAAAACAAACAAACAAAAAACATAAGCATGACTACTAACCATCGGCATATATATATATATATATATATATATATATATATATATATATATATATATATATATATATATATATATATATAATATAACTATTTCATTTATTCACATAAATTTACTATACGAAAGTATAGATTTATGCGTAAACTTTAAGTATTTACTTCAAAAGTGCTCAATACGTAGGTAGAGCTAGTTAGTAATTTATAAAATATATATGGCGATTAAGCTACACTGAATATTCTGCGTTTCATCCAAGTATAGGATTCGTCAGGCTTAAGCCTGACGAATCCTATAGTTGGATGAAACGCAGAATATTCAGTGTAGCTTAATCGCCATATATATTTTATAAATTACTATATATATATATATATATATATATATATATATATATATATATATATATATATATATATATATATATATATAACTTACAAGCAAGAAAAAAAATCATAATGTCCCCAGCCCGAGAGAAAAAAAACAACAATGGCCCCCAAACAACAATAAATCAAAAAAATTTTTTGAATTAAAAGGTTTCATAAAAAGACATCCACAAACTTATCTTGTTTAAATTCTTTTACTTCGTTTTCGTTTTCTTGTTAAAATAAAAGTTTAACATTACCAGTAGTGTTTTCATTATTTACTCCTTAAGATATATTTGCAACTATTTTGCGTTATTTGGGCTTTTGGTCTTCATCGCGTTTAAAGATCGCAGTAACAAAGTTGAATAAGTACCGAAAAAAACTTTTATACTATTTTTACAGTTTTGTTTCATCATATCAAATTTGAAATAGGCATGAGTAAAAGAAAAAGAAATTTTCGTTTCTTCCAATAGAATAGAGGGTAAAAAACAAATCCCAATAAATATTTTTATTAAATATTGTTACATTACATAAAACTTTACATCCAATCGTAATTTGATCTTTAAAAATGTGCATTTTCAGAATATTTAAATACAAAACACGGCAATTCACAAAAGAATGAATCTTCGATATTATAGTCCTAGAATGAATGTTTTCTTGTTTTCCTTGCGGTAAACTGGTCAAAATCTATTTGTCTTATAAGTTCGTTTTCAGCCAGACCCGACAGTCTCGATGGGCTCATGGTTGACCGGAGGTAATTTTTCATAAGTTTCATTTTGGAGAAACTTCTTTCACATGATGCCACACAAACACATATTGTCAGAAAGAATTTTAGAGCCAGCAAAAGATATGGCAATGATTTAACAAAGCCCCACTTGATGATAAACTATAGGAATTGCAGTACAGTCCAGTGCTTGGATTCCTTTAAGTTTATTTCGGCTGCTTGTAGTTGTCGCTGTAAATATGGAATTTCTAAACAAAGGTCTTTTTTTTTACAAAGGAGTCACCACTTATCAAGATCCCGAGGCCACTCGAGGATAAGGGTTAATGAGTATACAATGGTCAATGGGAACATGACGTATTCATCTTTAGTAGTGGAAATATGAAAAATTGGATTACTTAAGGGGACAGCTCAAGAATTTGTTCACGTTGTAGCCAATTGGAGAGCAGGCGAATGGAACAGAATTCCACAGACATGCAGTTCTAAGAAAGAAGCTTTGTTCATGGAATCTACGTTTAGGTTTAGGCAAAGATAAAGAGTGGAGGAAATTATTGATAATGGCTTCAGCTAGATGGTATTTTTCATAAAAGTCAGGACAGGAGAGACCATAGATTGGCGCTCAAACGAGCACTTGCCATGAAAATAACGATAAAGTAGAGACAGACTCGCAAGTCTCTTCTGTGGGAAAGAGATTGCAGGAAAGAGAAAAGAGCATTCCCCACTAGGCTACGAAGTCTATTTTGAACTCTGTCAAGGCAAGATAAACTACCTCTAGCAGCTCCTGCCCAGATGTGGCAACAATACTCCATCCTTTTGGCTCATACAGGTAGAGAACTGCATCAGCAGTGAGAGATCTACTGAAGCGGTAGAAGGATCCCACCATTTTCCCAGCAGCCCCGCCAAAGGATTTGATGTACGTGTTCCATCTCTGATCAGGAGTAAAGGTTAGACCTAAAAGCTGGTGAAAACATAGAGCCTCCCAAGATAAGAGCCATTCATTTTGATTGATGCATGATGGAGATCAGAATCTTGGTCTTAGATGCATTAAAATTAACCAGTCATCTCTTTCCCAATTGCACCACGTGATCAAGATCAGAGGAGAGAGAATAAGAGGGAACTTGGTTGTTTACGGCCTTTGAAGTGTTGCCATAAATGGTAGTATCATCAGCATAAATGTCTACGAAAGATCTTAGGATATGATTTAGGAGATCATTAATGTAGATCAGGAAGAGAGTTGGACCCAAGATTGACCCTTGAGGGACCCCAGCATTAATACCGTGAGCTTCTGATTTCTACCCATCAACCACAACTCTTATAAATCTATCAGAGAGAAATGATTTAATAATTGAGAAGACATTTCCAGCTATACTGTAGTTGGAGATTTTGTGGAGTAGACTTTTATGCCATACCCTATCAAAGGCACTTTGATATGTCAAGAGCAATTACTCTAGAAAGGAAGCCTCCATTGAAAAACTCGCTAATCCTATCAGATATAACTGTTAGCACATCTGCTGTAGATCTTGCAGAACGGAAGCCATATTACATATCACTGAGGAGGTTATTTTTGCTGAGGTGGTTGACGACTTCTCTATTTAACACAGATTCTAGCAACTTACTCATGACGCATAGGAGACTGATTAGTCTGGATTGAAAGGGAGCGATCACCTGAATTTTTAAATGCTGGACATACTGATGAGGTTTGCCAGGATGTTGGAAGACATCTTTGTAAGTATAGGAGCTAGTTCTGGTTGAATCTTTTTGAGCACTATAATAGGAATGCCATCAGAGGTTTTGATTAGCTTAGCAACATCACGCACAAATATTTGTATGCCGCATAGTGTGTTTTCAGATACAGGAGAAAATATGGGGATTGGCAGCCCTAATCGCATAGGGCAGAGTTAGCTGAAAAGTTTTTTGACAAAGAGTTTTTCCTTTTTTGATGCTGATGAGATTCCAGGTCCATTGATGATGGTTGGGATAGAGCACACACTTCTATTTAGGACCCTGTTTGTTATTTGCCAAAACTGCTGAGAACCAAGTCGCTTCTAAGATACTTTGGACTTGACAGACTGAGCATACAACTCTCTTGCATTTTTTATTAATCTTTTACAGTGGCTGTTAGCAGTCCTCAAGGTGGCTTTAGTCTCAGTACATCTGCTACATTGGAAACAATGGAAATAGTGATTTCTGTGTGCAATGGTAGCAGCAAATTCTGGAGAGAACCACGACTGGCTGTTAGGTTTTTGCTGGAATTTTTTGGAGGTTATGAAGCAGTCTATACCTACAATTAACCATTCCATCAGGTCTGATCTTATGGAGGACACATTCTTTTTAAACATGGAATGCAGAGACAGATCTGATATAAATGTACAAAAGCTAGTCTACCATGGAGAGGTACGTCGGAGAACTTATTACATTTTCTTTTTATCTTAACGAAGACAACTGAGTGGTCAGAAGATTCTAGTGGGGAACGAACAGAAGACAACATAGCTCAGGGAAAGTTGTGAGAAGAAGGTCTAGGAGACTTGCATATTGACCATCAAAGTCATAAGCAATGGAGAAATCGTGACAGAACCTCCCCTCATCATCTGTCTTGTTTGAGTGAGCTGACTATTCCACATTGTGAACATTGAAGTCTCCACAGACGTAAATGTTAGCCGAAAGATGAGCAGAAAGGATGTGGTCAATTTATTCAGATATGTTTTTAAAGATAGTAACTCCGCTGTTATGGGGGCGATAGAAGGCAAATATAAACGCAGTGGTGTGAGCAAGTGCAATCTGAAAGCACATATAGGGAAATTTAGGGATGGTCTGGAGATGTTCCTACCACATAGAAATCCATCTTTAATGTAGGCACATATTTCATGCCCATGTCGATCTTGGGAGTCAGATTTTGATGTTAAATTAGAATATCCTTTGATTACGAACTCATCTAGGGAAATAGTCGGTCCAATACCAGTTTTGCTTAGGAAGAATAGGTCTGGTTTGGTCTTCTGTAATTGGATTTCAACCCCTGGAAGGTTGGAATGTAGACCCCTGATGTTAGAGGAGACATTGTAGTGGGGGTTTACGTTAGATTTTTTTTTTTTTATAACATTTCCACCCCAAACAAGGCACATCGCTACTTTCCTAATTTCTGTGCTTTGATGCGTTTTTTTTGGTGGTTTCAGTAAATTCTCTCTTAGCTGTTGCTATTTCTTTCTTACAGTTACTTTTGGCTTCTATATACTTCTGTCTGTTTGAACTGGACTTATGTCGGTTAAATCTGTGGTACGCATGCTGCCTTTGTGCAATGGCAGCTGCACAAGTAGAAGTAAACCATTGGGGAGAGTGGGGCTTGCTATAAAATTTCCGCGCGGGAACATGTGCTTCAATTGCCACTTTGAACCATTCAGTGGTCTCATTTGTGCAATGTTCAGCAGGAAGTGAAAAGATATTTCGCCATGGGGCGTCTCTGAGGATATCCCTGATGGCTTCCCAGTCAGCCCTTTTTATAATATCTCGTTGTTTTGAGCAGTGGCTCTTCGGTTTGGGCTCTAGAGTTTAGGGCGATTTCAACCATTATCACTGCATGATCGACGTTTCCGAGTGGGCTGTGGGCATTCGTTACACAATCATCGGGAACTGTGGTCAGAAACAGATCTAGAAGTGAAGCGTGTTGTTCTTGCTGGTCTGGGAAACGTAACCATTTGTGATAGGGAATGCGATATAGAGAAGCTATGTGTTGTGGTACCAGCTGCGTCTGTGTAAGTAGAAAATTAGCTCATTATACACAGCTGTGAGCTTGACAACTATATTTCTTCATCACTGGTACAAACATTATGATCTGGCTGAACGGCAGAAAAAGTAAAAAAATTGTCATTCACTGTCTGTACCCCGGTATGCAACTCGATATGGAACGGTCCAGACACTCTAACATTGCCAGACTATATATATGGGCTACTCAATATGAATTTATTTACATTAGACTTGAAGACGGCCAGATTCTGGTCAGCCGGGAAGCAGATAAATTGTATTGTGTTCCACAGGCGGACTGTCCTAGGGAAGAAACTCTAAGAATTTGTGTTTTTTCGGTATAGCCAAGAAAACGATTATTTAATTGGTTGAAACACAAATATATAACAAAAGATGTTACCTGAAGCAAGATAGTTACTCTTCTACCTAGTAAAAGAATATATTTAATTTTACAAAGAAAGCAATTCGAACTTTCGCATTGCATTAAAATAAAAGTTTAAACACGAAATAAAAATGTCAATGTTTACAAAAGTCATACGCAAAATGACAGCCGCGAACAGATGTAAAAAAATAGAACAGAACGCAAACTTTAGGAAAACGAAATTAGTGAATCGACTGTACAGCATAGCAGAAAAAACAACAACTCAACTGATGATAACAACACCTATTAATAAGCGTGTTTTAATTTTTAACTACTCTGTACTTGTTATAAATATGTTAATAATGAAAATAAAAGTAGTGTGGAAAAATGTAAATAAATAAATTAAAACATAAAAAACTTGTCTAGTTAGGTAAAAAAAAAGTAACTTAGCTTGTCTTTGATAACTAGGGACTGCCAAAATTCACCACAGAATTACCCCATCAACACGATGTAACTTTATTATAAATTAATATTATCAGTATAACTTTTGTACCATTTAAAAGAAGAAGGGCAAAATAAACCAGTAATCATTTAAAAAAAAATTTTCTCGAACGAAAATAATGAAATTGCGAGACGAAAATCGTGTTTACATAATTGGCGCTTAAAAATAACATTCCCATGTAGTAGACATTCCGAACGTGAAAACATACCCGTATTTAATAAATCTAGCAAAAATCAACTAATGGTCAGATTTTCATGAAATTTTCGATACTTATCCATTTTAGAATGAAATTACATATAAAATGTAGATTTCGTAAAATATAGTACTTTTTTTAGTGCGTGTCCTCCTCACTCCCATATTTATTTTTTCGAAATTCGAACAAAATATATTTAAATCTATCGAAATTTCTATTTATTATGAAACATAAGAGTTCAAATAAGTAAAAAATATTTATTTAAAAAAAATTTAAGTACACATATTCAACAAAAATTTACCTTGAAGTTGCAATTAAAAAATTGATATAAACTTAATATTATTATGTTTTTTTTTTTAAATAGCGTTTTTTTTCGAATTAAAATATACTATAATCAGTTGAATTGCCAAGAAAAAGAAACTTCATAAACATTAATTAATTTTCAAAAGATTAAAACGATTAAAATTCCATTGTTTCATTGTTTCAAAATGTTCCGTTATAACATAGATTTTTAATTAATTGTGTTTAAATTTTTTTTTTAATATTAAGTTTTAATATAAACATGACTTTTGTAAGCTATTTTATCGGCAGATTAAAACCAATTTGAAAATATTATTGCAAAAATATTTAACATTTTGTAGTCCACCCTCATATTTTGTTTGTCTCTTTTTACCGAACAAAATATGGAACCCTGTAGGTAACCAAATGAACATTCAGTAAAACCGTATTTCATATTTAATATAGAAATGTTTATAATATTATTAATCGTTAAACTGTGTAAATCTTAAAACCTTACAAAATTATAACAAAGATTAATTATTAATTGCAGTTTGAAGAAGATAAACAAAGGTTTTAAAAAATCATTAAGTCGCTTCTGCTTTTCCATAGTTCGTATAGTTAACACAAATCTGACGTCACGGAAACATGCGGTCCATTTTTCACAATCGTTTGGCAGATCCTATTGATAACATTTGTTGTTTGTTTATCTATTGTTTCCCCC
Source organism: Euprymna scolopes (assembly GCF_053919585.1). Taxonomy (NCBI): domain Eukaryota; kingdom Metazoa; phylum Mollusca; class Cephalopoda; order Sepiida; family Sepiolidae; genus Euprymna; species Euprymna scolopes. The sequence goes on along the minus strand of NC_136500.1, from coordinate 382,507 downwards.
ATTTTTTCTTGCATTGTTTGTTATTCTGAAAGATTACCAAAAATAACCGTGAAGGTATTGTGTAATTATTAAAAGAAACCATTTTATTTATTCAATAAATATTTTTTTTATATTTGAACATTAAAATATTATTAAAAATGCAGTCTAGTTGAAACAACAAAAAACATTTCTTAGTTATTTCATTTCATTATTAACATATTCATAACAAGTACAGAGTGGTTAAAATTAAATTAAATTAAATGGTTTTGCTTTACAATACACATAAATACGAAAAAGTTGTAAAAACTCAAATGTATAATGAATAAATGTTATCAACGGCAAGATAAATCAATCTTTCTACCTTTCTGAATTGGTTTTTATTGATTTTATTCCCTTTAAAATGTTTATCTGGCCCGAAAAACAAATCGTGTCGAGCACTAGGTTAAAAATAATGAAAAATGGCCCCACTTGTTACAAATAGCGACCATTTTTTCTTATTCTTATAACTCTCGACACGATTAAAATAAAATTAATTAAATATTTTTAAAATCAATAAAAACTTATTCAGAAAGGTAGAAGAGTAACTTATCTTGCCTGTGATAACATTTATTTATTATATATTTGTTTTTTTTGACAACTTTTTCGTACTTATGTTTATTGTAAAACAAACCCTTAATTAATTTTCAATCCATAAAACACATTTTGACTGTCTTTAAAATAGTTTTAAAAATATACACTTACATTTTTTTTTTGGCAAATTTACACTGTCTTTTGTGTTTTGTTAGTAGCTGAGAAACGTGAAAACTAAATTGTCAAATGATATCAAAGATAGCATTTAGCAAAAAAGAATTTCTATCAGTAGTCTGGGATTTTATTATCGCATGTTCCCCGTACATACACATAAACTGAAACCAAAGAAGAAATGTCATCAAAAAGTGTTTTTGCGTAGAGGTGCGAAAAGTTTGGAATTCACCAATTCCATTAATGCCCACTTTATTTGACACCAACACTTTGAAATTGTTAAAAGCTTTTTTTTCACACTTTTTACGACCCGGTGTCTAGGATTATTCAGGTATATAACTTACTAACTAGCTCTACCTACGTATTGAGCACTTTTGAAGTAAATACTTAAAGTTTACGCATAAATCTATACTTTCGTATATTAATTTTATGTGAGTAAATTAAGTAGTTATATATATATATATATATATATATATATATATATATATATATATATATATATATATATATATATATAACCACTTAACCCTTTCTTTCTGATTATTTTTCACAGTTAAAAAATGAAATGAGTGTCATCAAATGATTTCAAATGTACTATTAAAAACTTAAAAAATAGGGTTTAGAAATTTCAATAAAAATCGGCTTCAATGACTAATTAATTTTTTAAAAGAGTTTATAATATTTTAGAAAAGAATTTTTTAAAAATAAAACACTTAAAAATGACATAATATATGATAAATAAATTCTATTTCCGATTATTTTCGCACCTTAGCCTGGCTGAAAATTTTTTTGGTGGGGTGGGGTTGAAATTTTGTTGTCACCCTTCTTTGGCTGTCACCCGTGGCTGACCGTCCCCACCCTTCCTTAGCTACGCCACTGATGATCAAGTGGGGTAGGCAGTTGGAAATTATGCAAAAAACTGCATTTTAAACACCCAGACAAATGGTACAAGCACAGACCAGCAGCAATACTTGAAAAAGAAAGTTACAAAATCCTATGGGACTTGGATATCCAAATTTTTATGGGGAAGAATATTTTACGTTACAATGACCAAGGGTGTAACGTAAAATATTTCTCTGTAAAAATTTTCTTTTTTTTTATCTATAAGAGAATAAAGACTACCTATTTTTAAGATTGCCAAACCCAAATATCAGCTGACGTGATATTATAAACAAACACAGACGGAATTTGATGAACGACATTATCATTATAATTTTTTTTATTATTTTATTATTAGGTGAATTAGTACACCGGACAAATTATTTTTCGTAATATATAACAATCTATAGAGAACTGATTCTATAATAGTACATACGCAATCTGCATACATTAAACTATCATGCTAAGCGTATTGTACGATCGGGCGGCCAGCTTGTTAATATATATTATTATTATTTTCAAGTTATCTTTTTTTTTTTTTTTTTTTTTTACATAGGCATCACCACTTATCAAGGCCAAGAGGCCACTCGAGGATAAGGGTTAAAGAGTGCACAGTAGAAATTGGACAATATAGTAATCATTAGTAATGGAAATTCGGTAAATTTGTTAACTTATATGGAACGGCTCATCAAGAACTTGTTTACGTTAGACTTGAAGACAACTATATTGTAGTCAGCTGGAAAGCAGGAAAAGTGAAGACAATTCCATAGGCGTGCAGTTCTAAGAAAGAAGCTTTGTTCATGGAATCTACGTTTAGGTTTAGGCACAGATAAAGAGTGGGGGAAATTATTGATAGTGTTTACAGCTAGACGAGTGTTTCTTGTGAAAGTTTGGCGAGGGGGGACCATAGATTGAAGCTCAGTCGAACACTTTCCATGAAAATAACGATACATCAGAGACAAACTCGCAACATCTCTTCTGTGAGATAGAGGTTGCAAGGAAGAGAAAAGGACATCTCCTACGAGGCTACGAAGTCTATTTTGAACTCTATCAAGGCAGGACAAGTCCTTTCTAGCAGCTCCTGCCCAGATGTGGCAACAGTATTCCATCCTTGGACGTACCTGGCTCTTATATAGGTAGAGAATAGCATCAGCAGTGAGATATCTACTGGATCGATAGAAAGATCCCACCATTTTTCCAGCGGCCTTGGCAACAGATTTGATATACGTGTTCCATTTAAGATCAGGAGTAATGGTCAAGCCCAGAAGCTTGTCAAAACTTGAGGCCTCCTGAAGACGAGAGCCATTCATTTCAATTGATGACAAATGTGAATTAGAATGTTGATGGTGTAAAGAGAGAAGCTTGGTTTTAGATGCATTAAAAGTAACCAGCCACTTCTTTCCCCATTGTACTACGTGCTCAAGATCAGAGGAGAGAGAACTGGAGAGAACTTGGTCGTTTACTGTCTTAGATGTGGTACCATAAATGGTAGTGTCGTCAGCATAAATGTCTACAAATGATGTAAGGATATGATTTGGAAGATCATTAATGTAGATCAGGAAAAGAGTTGGGCCCAGGATGGATCCCTGAGGGACACCGGCATTAATACTGTGAGCTTCTGATTTTTGCCCCTCAACTACTACTCTTATGAACCTATCAGAAAGAAATGATTTAATAATTGAGAAGACTTTGCCAGCTATACCATAGCTAGCGATCTTATGAAGTAAACCTTTATGCCATACCCTATCAAAGGCTTTAGATATGTCAAGAGCAATTGCCCTAGAAAGATTGCCACCGTCGAGAGATTTGCTAATCCTATGCGATATAACTGTAAGGACATCTGCTGTAGATCTAGCAGAACGGAAACCATATTGAGTGTCACTAAGAAGGTTATTTTTGTTGAGATGTTTGATTACTTCTATATTTAACACAGATTCTAGCAACTTACTCATGACGCACAGGAGACTTATTGGCCTGTACTGAGAGGGGGATGAGCGATCACCTGAATTCTTAAATACAGGGCATACTGATGAGATTTTCCAGGGAGATGGGAAACTATTCTCCTTAAGACAACGTTTAAACAGTTTTGTAAGTATGGGCGCTAATTCAGGTTGAAGTTTTTTGAGTACTATAATTGGAATACCATCAGGGCCAGTTGCTTTACTCGAATCAAGGTTTTTGATTAGCTTCGCAACATCACGTACAGATATACGTATATCACATAGCGTGTTTTCTGATACAGGAGGAAATATTGGGGGTTGGCGGTCTTGGTCGCAAAGGGTAGAATTAGCTGCAAAGTTCTTGACAAAGAGTTTGGCTTTGTCTGATGCTGACGAGATTACCTCAGGTCCATTGATAATAGTTGGGATGGAGCACACGCTTCTGTTCAGGATTCTGTTTGCTATTTGCCAAAACTGGTGGGAACCAAGCCGCTGCTCAGCTACTTTGGACTTAACAGATTGAGCATACAACACTCTTGCATTCCTTATTACTTTCTTACAATGGTTGCTGGCAGTCCTGAAAACGGCTTTAGTTTCCATACATCTATTACGTTTGAAGCAGTGGAAAAAGTGATTTCTGTGCGCAATGGCAGCAGCACATTCTGGAGAGAACCATGGCTGGCTGTTAGGTTTTTGCTGAAACTTTTTAGAGGGTATGAAATGGTCAATACCTACAATTAACCATTCAGTTAGGTCTAATACTATAGAGGACACATCCTTTTTAAACATGGAATGCAGAGGTAGATCAGATATAAATGTACGGAAGCTATCCCAGTCAGCCTTAGTGTATCGATATACTGTACGATGAAGAGGTACGTCTGGGGACTTATTACATTTCATTTTTATCTTAATTGATACAACAGAGTGGTCGGAAGATCCAAGAGGCGACAGAACAGAAACTGAACATAGTTCAGGGCAAGTTGTGAGAAAAAGGTCTAGTAGGCTCGCATACTGGCCGTCATTATCGGGCACACGGGTAGGTTCCTGAACAATCTGAGTGAGGTCATAGGCAATGGAGAAATCATGACAGAACCTCCCCTCATCATCGGTCTTGTTTGAGTGGGTCAACCATTCGACGTTGTGAACATTGAAGTCTCCACATATGTGAATGTTAGCTGAAGAATAAGTAGAAAGGACTTGGTCAATTTTCTCAGATATGCTTTGAAAGATAGTAACTCCGCTGTTGTGGGGGCGATAGAGAGTAAATATAAATGCAGTAGTGTGAGCTAAAGCAACCCGGAAGCACATATAGGGTAAGTTAGGATCTTCCCTGGAGATGTCCCTCCCACATGGAAAGCTATCTTTAATATAGGCACATATTCCATGCCCATGGCGATCTTGGGGGTCAGATTTAGAAGTTAAGTTAGAGTATCCTGAAATTGCAAACTCATCTAGGGAAATAGCCTGTCCAATGCCAGTTTCACTTAAAAATAAAAGGTCTGGTTTAGTCTCCTGTAATTGGGTTTCAACCTCTGGAAGGTTAGAACGAAGACCCCTGATGTTGGAGAAGGAGACATGGTAGTAGGGGTCTACGTTGGAAGTTGGAGAACCGGGTTTAATCGTGTATTTTTTCTTGAAACTTGTCATGATGAAATTTTGGAATTTGTGGACTAGGTCGACAGATTTACTTAGAGCAGGACAGAGAGGGGAAATTAAGAGAGAAAAAGAAACGAAGAATTTTTTTTTTATTTGTAGCTAATGATAAGGTAAAGCCGTAACAATTACCCACTAGTATGGCATCGAGAGGCCCCACCAGAAGCTACTGCATGGTCCAGAATCCATTCACCAAATGGCAATACAGCAGCCCCAGTACTTTGCACCTGCTGATAGGACAGCCTCCTTAGTGGTTAATCCAAGGTTCGGGTCCCTGACTATCAGGCGGATAACGTCAGCCCAGACAAAACGTTTACCTCCAGCACCCTTACTAGTGACATGGCTACAAAGATAGACATAGAAACAGAAAATTTCCGCCATCTCAGCCAACTGTTCGCAAAAATACTGCCAACCTAGAAAACAGCTTTTTCTTCTCCCTTTGTCCGAAAAATCACTCATTTAAAAAATGAGGACTGAGGGACAAATAAGAAGAAGCGAGAGTAACAGGAGCTGCCGATAACGAATCCACAATGCGTTTTCTACTCTCCATTAAAAAAAAAAAAAAAAAAAAAAAAACTATGAAGTATTGTACTTAATAAAAGTCCACCAGACGTGTTTAAGGGAAAGTATGGTGATAGATTCCCCTCACACGAACTCAAAAATGTGTATAATTCGTAATTTTTGCTATCAACTCGGTAGATAAATAAACATATGTACGAGGAAAAAAAAAAAAAAAAAAAAAAAAAGCTAGCATTTAATAAAACAGAAATACACAAATTAAATACTGAAATAAAATGGAGTTGTTAATATTTTAAATCTAAAATAAAAAGCATGATTGAAATCACTTATCTCAACAAAAACAATTCCGTCTCCAAATTGCAAACTGCATTGAAAGAAATTCAGTTAGTAGCGTTCAAAACATTTTTTTTGGAAATTAGCCGTTAAAAGAAAATCGTGATTTTATTCTGAACTTAAGCTAGTAACGTTTTAAGAAGCTTACGATATAAAAGAAAAGGCTGATGGGGGAGTTCTTCCGAAAGTAAGTTGGTGCCGTTATAAGTAATTTCGAGATAAGATGGAAGCCGGTATTGGGCTAGAAAAAAAGCTAGCATTTAATAAAACAGAAATACACAAATTAAATACTGAAATAAAATGGAGTTGTTAATATTTTAAATCTAAAATAAAAAGCATGATTGAAATCACTTATCTCAACAAAATATCTACATAAAATTGTATGTATCTGTTTTCAGTATTTACTTCGACAGTCCTCGATATGAAAGTAGAGTTAGGTAGCAAGTTTGTAAAATATATATGGCCAGTAAGCAACATAGAATTTTCCGCGTTTCATCCCCGACACATCAACATCCAAAGAACTCTTTAACACTGCTATGGAGTTTGCAGAGATATATACCAATATATCCAAAGATGAAATCCACGTCATTAATAAATGGAGACGATCAGTATTAACCAGTAATAACAACCAATGGGCTAATCGTTTGTTCTGGCCCTTGGTCCTTGGATTCTGCAGAAGCATCGGGCCGTATAGGTTTATTCTATTTATATACACTCACAAATATATTGATAATACTGATATCGGCCTATACAAAGATTATGGATTAGTTATAATACTGCGCATACAAATGAAAAATTAGGCCTAAAAGTAGAAGGAACGGCTAACATAAACAATTTAAACAAACTTCTTAGATGTAACTCTAAACCTAAATGCAAATACTCATAAGTCACACTTTAAAGGTAACGCTGATCCAATATACGTAAAACCGAGTTAAATAGCAAAGCCATCCCCATAGACTTAGCAAAAAATTCTAGCGACGAAAATGTTAGGAAATCAAGCAACATCTACAATACAACTCTAAAAATGGTTGATATATATAGGTTATAGGTATAGGTTCTTTAAACAGTTATATTCAATTTAGCTTAAATTTGTGGTTCTTGAAAAGTGCGAACTTTCTTTTTGGTACCAACTTTACTTTTCGAGACTATTTCTCTTTCATTCTGCCGAGCTGTTCTTTAATGAGTGTGACGTCCACATATCGACCATCAACGTTAAAAAAGCAAGCTTAACAGAAATCGAACGGCATCGATTTGGCAATAGCAGGAACTGCTGCACCTTACAGTTCGTAATTTCTACATTCTTGTGAAATTAAATCTGGTAGTTTTATATTCAACGTTCGTTTCTGTTTCTGTCATTTTTCTTTACCCATTGCAGCATGTTCTTTGTCTCTTCCTTTTCTCAAAAGTTGTCGCGGTTGTCTCAACAGAGATCTTCCTCCTACGGATTTACCATTTTTGCCAAGTTTTATTAACTTAGTTAGAGTCAATAGATTTTATACGCAAGCAACACTGGCAAAATATGCCCGTTACTAACATGGAAACCAAACTTGTGATGCATCGTATATCTGGATTCCAGCCAAAAACAATCTAATAAATTTTACGAGGTGGTTACAACATGAGCCAACCACTTTGCTATTTATTGACATTTGTTAGCAATACAACCAGCTGCAGTGTCAAATTATGATAATGAAAAACGTAGTGTTCTCCCGAAGAAGGAACATATCTATGGTACATATCATCAGAATAGGTGTGTGTGTGTGTGTGTGTGTGCGTGCGCGCGTGCTTTGGCACGGATGTATGTGTGCTGACCTATACGTACGTTCTAGTAGAGATGTTTGTGTAGAAGTGAACCCGTAAAATTGCATTCAGAGTAAGATAATTATGTACATACAAAATGTATGTGTGTATGTATGTGAGAGAGAAATACTAAGTATGTGTACATATGTGATTATGGGCAGGAGTACTTATTTATGCTGTGTGTTAGAAAGAGGCGGCAGAAACGTTTTTACATATCGACTCTCGATTGGACAAAAGCTCAAATCAGCAGTTTCTTTCAACCAATCACAATCGCGGATATAGTCATTCTGAAATTTCGTGCTTACTATAAAAATCCAAACACAGCATTTGGCTTTGTCTTTCCTTTTTTCTTTCAGGGAACACACATAAGTACAACGCATCCTATCTAGGGCCAATGTTACCGAAGACTATTGACAAAAACAAGAAACACAGACGAACTACTAAACATAGCGACAGCATATACACACATTCTGAATTAAACTTATGTATACAGTTTATTTCCTAGTAAAAAAAAGCCACCTTAATGTGTACCAGTCGTAAATAACGACTTGGTTTCTCTCTCGGAAAATTGTCACTGTTAGGTGATTTGGTTATACGTTGGCAAATAAAGTTACATGGTGCGTTCATTTGATAAGTCTTATAAAGAACAACTTCAGCCCATTTGGGAATCATGGTCACTCATCAGAGAGATTCCCGGAAGCGACGAGAGAAGACGTCCTTTGCTCTTTTCGGTCCCTGCCCACTAGACACCAAGCACCAATTATCTTTGCCCGAAGATTTTCGGCAGTCCAAAGAATTTTCTAACATTTTCTTTCCTCACTCGAACATTTTCGTCCAACATTTTTAAATATACACACACCTAGACATACCGCCTATTCTATTTACACATACGGTTCCATGTCAACGCACATGTCGCCAGCTGATATCAACATATGTAATTAATTTCTTCTTACAGATAAAATAACTTTTTTTTCACCAAGGCACTTTGAACTATTAATCTTTGCCGCCGCTTCATTTTTCTTCTTTAAATAACTTGCTAATACTAAATTAATATATTTTTGTCTTCATCAAATCCAATATAAAACATACCAGAAATATAATTTAAGACGTTGATATACGTCACTAAAACATAGCAAAAAAAAACCCTCACAAGTGTGTGTATATATATATATATATATATATATATATATATATATATATATATATATAACTACTTAATTTACTCACATAAAATTAATATACGAAAGTATAGATTTATGCGTAAACTTTAAGTATTTACTTCAAAAGTGCTCAATACGTAGGTAGAGCTAGTTAGTAAGTTATAAACCTGAAGAATCCTAGAGTGGATGAAACGCTGAATATTCAGTGTAGCTTAATCGCCATATACATTTTATAACTTACTACTACTACTACTACTATATATATAGTAGTAGTAGTAGTAGTAGTAGTAGTAGTAGTAAGTTATAAAATGTATATGGCGATTAAGCTGCACTGAATATTCAGCGTTTCATCCACTCTAGGATTCTTCAGGTTTATAACTTACTAACTAGCTCTACCTACGTATTGAGCACTTTTGAAGTAAATACTTAAAGTTTACGCATAAATCTATACTTTCGTATATTAATTTTATGTGAGTAAATTAAGTAGTTATGTATATATATATATATATATATATATATATATATATATATATATATATATATACATATATATATATACACACACTTGTGAGGGTTTATATATATATATATATATATATATATATATATATACCCTATAAATTAATTGAGACTTACGACTTTCGGGGTGGTCAGTGTACTTTCGTAGTGTGCCATTTTGGCGGTACTTACTACGACAGTTGCCCTTTTTATTTACTGTTTTTTGGATTCAATATATATTACCTTTTCTAATTTATCTCCATGTCTGTGTTTTCCTTAGTGACCCTTCTAGGGTCACAGCAATATATATATATATATATATATATATATATATATATATATATATATATATATATATATATATATACCCTTATTTCAGAAGAGCCAGTCCCCCCTCCCCACACATACACATTAGTAACGACCTCGGACCACAGCCGCCTTCCTAAGGAAGCAAATAACCCCAAAATACTATAAAACAATATACACATTCCCAAACCAATAAAAGCAAACACACACACGCACACACACATAAACGCACACACACACACACACACACACACACACACACACACACACACACACACACACACACACTACCCCACCCTAAAGGAAAAGAAAAAAACATTAGCAGAAAGAGATAGCGACCACAGCGAGGTCAACGTCTCCCTGGACAAGCTAAATAAAAAAAATAAAAATTCAGCATACCAATGAATAATAAACACTTACAAGCCTCCACCCCTTGGAAAAAACTTCAAATTAACTACGAAAATCGCCATTTTTACACATTTGAAAATAATTTCTGACGTGGACGCATCACAGACCGTCTGAAACGCGCGTAAACGATTTCAATGACTTAAAAACATTATTACAATGATCCAAACATAATTCTCAATGAAAAACCAAGACACGGAATAATAAAATAATGTTAAAAAATACACATCGTTGGTGACTACTCCCTTATTTAAATATACATCTTTCTTTCGTTGGAATTTATTAACCTATTTTATATATATATATATATATATATATATATATATATATATATATATATATATATATATATAAGGGGCATTCCCGAAGTAATGCCTCCTATATTTTATTCCGCTCGAATGCATAAGAGGAGATTGCAAATTGCATAGTTCTAATGACTGAATTTATGCATACATGACCTGAAAGTTTCATCTCTTTGTTGCAGACATTGACGGTATGAGAATCTGAGGAAGCAACCTCTGGCATGGACGTGCGTTAGAAGCAGAGATGTGTCATTGAACTCCAGACAAAAGTCCATTGAGAATAATCAGAATAATATCTATAATATGTGTATACGCATATTTATATATATGTATACATACAGTAAATTTTGAAACAGTATATGACAATTAAGCTACACAGAAGTTTTATCCTCATGAGTATTCGTCATGCTATTGCGTTATTCTGTACTTAAATAGGAATAAAATCATGCTTCGCCAGTGTTCACACTCACTATTTACCTAGATATATTATTAAAATATTCATATTTTTTTTTTACATGGAGGTAACCACTTATCAAGGCCCGAAAGCCACTCGGGGATAAGGGTTATTGCATGTGCAGTAATCAATGGGATAGTATTGTAGTAATCATTAGTATTGGAGATTTGATAGAGTGTCTTACTTAAGGGGACGGTTTGTCAGGAATTTGTTTATGTTGGACTTGAAGACATCCAAGTTGTAGTCAGGTGGGAAAGAAAGAAGCTCTGCTCATGGAATCTACGTTTGGATTAAGGCACAGATAAAGAGTGGGGAAATTATTGACAGTAGTTTCAGCTAGATGGGTGATTTTCGTGAAAGATTGGCGAGGGAGGGGGCAGAGATTGGAGCTCAGACGAGCACTTGCCATGGAAATAACGATAAAACAAAGACAGGCTCGCAACGTCTCTTCTGTGGGAGAGAGGCTGCAGGGAAGAGAAAAGGGGCATCCTCCACTAAGCTACAAAGTCTATTTTGTACTCTGTCAAGGCAGGATAGACTGTTTTTAGCAGCTCTTGCCCAGATGTGGCAGCAGTACTCCATCCTTGGACGTACTTGGCTTTTATACAGATAGAGAATTGCATCAGTAGTGAAATATCTTCCCAGCGTCCTTGGCAACAGACCTGATGTACGTGTTCCATTTCAGGTCAGGAGTAAAGGTCAAACCAAGAAGCTTGTCAAAACATGGAGCCTCCCCAAGACGAGAGCCATCCATTTCAATTGATGCCAGATGGGGATCAGAGCGTTGATGATGTAAAGATAGAAGCTTGGTTTTGGATGCATTAAAAGTGACCAGCCACCTCTTCCCCCACTATACCATGCACTCAAGATCAGAGGAGAGAAAATTAGAGAGAACTTTGTCATTTACAACCTTTGATGTGTTGCCATATATGGTCGTGTCATCAGCATAGATGTCAACGAATTATATAAGTATGTGTTTTGGGAGATCATTGATGTAGATCAGAAAGAGAGTTGGGCCCAGGATGGACCCCTGAGGGACTTCAGCATTAATACTGTGAGCCTCTGATTTCTGCCCATCTACCACTACTCTTATGAACCTATTGGAGAGAAATGATTTAATAATTGAGAAAACATTTCCAGTGATACCATAGGTGGAAATCTTGTGAAGTAGGCCTTTATGCCATACCTTATCGAAGGCCTTTGATATGTCGAGCAATTGCCCTTGAAGGAAACCTTTGTCAAGAGATTCACTAATCCTATGAGATATAACCGTTAGCACATCTGCTGTAGATCTAGCAGAATGGAAACCATATTGCATGTCACTAAGAAGGTTATTTCTGCTGAGGTGGTTGACTACTTCTTTGTTTAATATGGATTTCAACAAGTTACTCATGACACACAGAAGACTTATTGGTCTGTATTGAGAGATAGATGACTTTTCGCCTAAATTCTTAAATACAGGGCATACTGATGAGGTTTTCCAGGGTGTTGGAAAGCACTTCTCCTTAAGGTAATGCTTAAACAGTTTTGTAAGTATGGGGGCAAGTTCCTGTTGGAGCTTTTGCAGCACTATAATTGGAATGCCGTCAGGGCCAGTTGCTTTACTGGAATTAAGGTTCTTGATTAGCTTGGCGACCTCAAGCACAGATATTTGTATGTTGCATAGCATGTTGTCTGTTATAGGAGGAAATACAGGGAGTTGATGGCGATTGTCGCATTGGGTAGAATTAGCTGCAAAGTTCTTGACAAATAGTTTGGCCTTGTCTGATGCTGACGAGATGACCTCAGGTCCATTGACGATGGTTGGGATAAAACGAATGCTTCTGTTCAAGATCCTGTTTGCTATTTGCCAAAACTGTTGGGAACCAAGCTGCCGCTCAGCTACTTTGGATTTAACGGACTAAGCATATAGCTCTCTTGCATTTTCTATTACTCTTTTACAGATGTTGCTGGCAGTCCTGAAAACAGTTTTAGTCTCAGTACATCTATTATGTTGATAGCTATGAAAAAGTGATTTCTGTGCGCAATGGCATCAACACATTTTGGGGAGAACCATGGCTGGCTGTTAGGTTTCTGGTGGAATTTTTTGGATGGTATGAATCGGTCTATGCCTACAATTAACCATTCAGTCAGGTCTGACACTATAGAGGACACATCCTTTTTAAACATGGAATGCAGAGGTAGATCAGATATGAATCTACGGAAGCTATCCCAGTCAGCCATAGAGTATCGATATACAGTACGGTGGAGAGGTACGTATGAGGACTTATTACATTTCATTTTCATCTTAACTGATACAACGGAGTGGTCGGAGGATCATAGTGGAGAAAGAACGGAACATGAACATAGCTCAGGAGAAGTTGGGAGAAAAAGGTCTAGAAGGCTTGCATACTGACCGGTAGTATCGGGCACACGAGTGGGTTCGTGAACAATCTGAGTGGGGTCATAGGTAATGGCAAAATCATGACAGAACCTCCCCTGCTTATCTGTCTTATTTGAGTGGGTCAGCCATTCCACATTGTGGACATTGAAGTCACCGCAAATGTGAACATGCGATCTTGGGGGTCAGATTTAGATGTTAAGTTAGAGTATCCTTTAATTATGAACTCATCTAGGGAAGTGGTCGGCCCTATGCCAGTTTCACTTAGAAAGATTATGTCCGGTTTAGTCTCCTGTAATTGGGTTTCAACCTCTGGAAGGTTGGAATGTAGAACCCTGATGTTGGAGAAGGAGACATGGTAGTAGGGGGCTACGTTGGAGGATGGGGTTCTAGGTTTATTCATTTTTTTTTTCTGGAAATTTGTCATGTTTAGGTTTTGGGATTTGTGGAACAGGTCGATAGTCTTGGTTGGAGCAGGACAGAGAGGGAAAGTAAGAGAGAAAAAGACAGGAATTTTTTTTTTTTGTAGCACATGAAAAGGTAAACCCGTAACAATTACCCACTAGTATGGCATCGAGAGGCCCTACCAGAAACTACTGCATGGTCCAGAATCCATTCACCAAATGGCAATACAGCAGCCCCGGTACTATGCACCTGCTGATAGGACAGCCTTCTTAGTGGTTAATCCAAGGTTCGGGTCCCTGACTATCAGGCAGGTAACGTCAGCCTAGACAAAACGTTTACCTCCAGCACTCTTACTAGTGACATGACCACAAGGATAGACATAGAAACAGAAAATTTCCGACATCTCTGCCTACTGTTCACAAAGTACTACCGACCTGGAAAGCAGCTTTTTCTTCATCCTTTGTCAGAAAAAATCACTAATTGAAAATGAGGACTGAATGACAAAAAAGGAGAAGCGAGAGTTACTGGAGCTGCCGATAACACATCCACATGCATTATCTACTCTCCATTTAAAATATAGTCCGTTGCCCATTCCCAGCTTAGGATAGTACTTGAAGATAGTCCCCCCCATATTAATGCATGGATACTTTTTTCCTTTATCTCCCTCGAGCTAGAATGTTCGAGCATTCCAGCTCCACCCCATAATATATATGCTATAATGGAACTTTTATCAAATTGGAAAGTTTGGATTATTTTGTATTAATTTACATGTGGAGAACTCGTTTAAAAAACTGGTTAAAAGTAATACCTTTAGGGTTACGTATTAAGTTTAGACTAGCTAAAAGTACTGCATACTGTAGAGAGAGAAAAAAAAAGCTGCGTGTTTCTGAGTTCAGATAATAGTGCAGGTATAATTTGGGAAATGTTCATTTTCATGGAAGACTTTTTCTTTCGCTTTAAATATAAGAAAAAGTATTGGTTAATAGTATATTTGACAAAAAAGACTTAGGGGAAAAATAAATAAATAAATAAATAAAAAGAAAATGAGACAAGTACAGTTAAAATGTTCAGGATTAAGGTCAAAGCTGGAATAAGGAAAAAATAAAACAAAAAGTTTGCAATGCATATATGTTAGTAGACTTCAAAAGTTACGGCTAGAAAGATTTCTTAGCTTTGGGTCTGGGGAGTTTGACTTATCCTTCTTGAGTTCAAAGCGTAAGAGAAGGAGATGCTAGCCAACCAGTCTGGTTTTATGCCGGTACTTAAAGGGTATGTTGGGTGGCGGTGGTGGTGGTGGGGGAATCTTGGTGGGTTCTGTATTTTTATTTATTTCTTTTAATTCAACACTGTTTTATTTACCTCATGCCAGAATGTGCGAGCATTCCAGCTCCACCCCATTATAAATATGCTATAATGGAACTTTTATCAAATTGGAAAGTCTGGATTATTTTGTATTAATTTACATTTGGAGAACTCGTTTAAAAAACTGGTTAAGAGTAATACCTGTAGGGTTACGTATTAAGTTTAGACTAGATAAAAGTAATGCATACTGTAGAGAAAAAAAAAAGCCGCATGTTTCTGAGTTCAGATAATAATTTAATTTTTTCAAACCCAATAAGCAGCAAAATCCCACCCCTACACAGTAGAGATCCCCAGATGCCAGAAAGCTTTCTACTCTAATAGTTTCTTCTCAAGGACTGCTAGACTTGGAATTTCCTTTCGGATTCCTGCTTCACTTACTGTACTGACATGCAGAAGTTCATGTGTAATGTAAACAGACATCTTACTGCTCAACTCCTTACATAGTATCCCTGCAAATTATGTCCCAGATAGTAGCATCCTACATCAAAGTGATATTGTGTCTTGTTTGGGGTGAAAATGCAATAATATATATATATATATATATATATATATATATATATATATATATATATATATATATATATGTTTAAAGAAAAAATAGAAAAAACCGAATGAAATTATTAAAAAATCAACGTTTCGTCCTTGTCTCAGAGGACATCTTCAGGATAATTGAAATAAAAATGTGATAAAAGAAAAAGTCATAGATCGTGCGAAAAAAGACAGTTTTTTAAAATCCAACCC
This sequence comes from Euprymna scolopes, assembly GCF_053919585.1. Lineage (NCBI taxonomy): Eukaryota > Metazoa > Mollusca > Cephalopoda > Sepiida > Sepiolidae > Euprymna > Euprymna scolopes. The sequence goes on along the minus strand of NC_136500.1, from coordinate 366,653 downwards.
ATGTCGGGAAAGGACGAATATGTGTGCGTGAAGATGTCCTCTGAGACAAGGACGAAACGTTGATTTTTTAATAATTTCATTCGGTTTTTTTCTATTTTTTCTTTAAACATAACGTCAACCACCGCTGGTACATTTTTTCATTCCTTATACATATATATATATATATATATATATATATATATATATATATATATATATATATATATATATATATATATATATAAAATGAAAGTTACAATTGAATTTACCAAAATGATCCAAGATGGTAAAATTAAAGTAAATTATAAATATTAAAAAATTAATATTTATAAAATTATCTCAGCCAGATATAAAAGCTCGATAATACCAAATAGGAAATAGAGCTTATAATATGAGCAAACAGTTAATAAAATATGTTAAAAAACACTTTGAAATGAGTTAAAAACGTATTTAATCTGAAAAGGAAACACTAGATAAATGGATAGTCCTTAGTCCGCGGAGTTTTGAACAAATACTTTCCTTCTCATCAGAGGGTAGGAATTAGTAAAATGCGGGATCGGATTTTGCATGCAGAAGTATTTGATGAAACAACAAGTAAGTCAAAGATCTTACTTGAAAACAAAAAAGGTAAGCAGAGGGAATATGGTAAAGAAAAAGGGTATTACACACGAATGGATAGTCTGGTGGAAGATAAAAAATCCAGTGACGGTAAAATCCAAATGTAAAACTTCAAGAAAGTTAAAAGAATTTCCATTTGTACAAGTAAAATCCAAGGAAATCCCGTAATTGGAAGAAGATGGTCCATAATAATCCAAAGGCAGAAATCCATGGAATAATTCACAAAAATGTGTACAAGGAAAAAAAAGAAAAGATTCCAATAATATTAATAAAAGAAAAATAAGATGTGCTTTTCACTCTACTTCCGAGACATAAATATAAATAGGAAAGATCTGGGAAGAGAAAGAAGAGAGCGAAGGAAAAAAATGATGATAACGTTAAATATAAAATATAAAATAAATGGAAACAAAAGTTAAAATGACCCAGGCAAGAAATGTTAAAGGCGCGAAAAAATATATAGGGCAAAATAATATAGGTCAACTGAAATGTACAGGTCATCACTTAAAAAATTTCAGCAAGAGTTGTTAAACGACACTAAAAGGAAAATAAAAATAAATAAATAATAAATAAATAGAAAATAAAGAATAAATAAATAAAAAAATATAATAAAAAATAAAATATAAAATAAAATAAATAAGAATAAAAATAAAAAATAAAAAATAAAAATTATTTCAGGGGAGAGGATGGCCGGTATCTGCAAATTCAGGAAAAAAAGTAAGTATATTCATATAGTAAAATTTAAGTAAATATACATACAAGATATGAAAGTGTGGGTAGATTGATATATTAGATAGATAGGAAAGTTTAAAGAATAAAACAGAAAATGCAGATAAAAACGCCATGCAAAGAAGAGATGATGAATTAAAATAAAGGACTATTAAATTATAAAGTATTAAGAAGTATGTCGAAAGACGATAAAGTTAAAGAAAAATCTTTATATCTATATAAAGAGTAAAAGTAATAACCATGTAATTTCAAAATTGCCATAATTAAATTTGGACTTATGTTTACAGAAAGAGATCAGTTCATTTTTAGAATTTATTATATTGTTACTTTGAGGGGAAGTAATTATAGTTATAGCTTCGGTTGTGCAGAGGCGACATGACTTAGAGCCTGGAGTATAAGACAACTTATTTTTATAATAGTCCATTTGACTGAGAAGGGAGTATTGTTAGAGTTAAGTTTTTTAATTAAAGTGGTTAGAGTTCCTTGGTTATTATTAAAATTATGGTTGTTAAAAGAAGAAATGTGGTTTGATATTCTTTTCTTAATTAATGTTGAAGTAGCGCCGATATATGTATGTACTTTATTAAAAGCTCGAGGTCTAGTATTAATATTAATTTGCTGATCTGTATTAGTTAAATAGTTTGAATTTTGTTCATATTGTTCAACAAATGCTGAGACAATGTCTGTATGAGGACTATTTTGGAAGGGATAATGAGTGTTGTTAGTGTTAGGATGGTTGTTAGGAGAAATATTATTATTATTATTAAGATTATTATTATTATTATTATTATTATTATTATTGTTATTATTATTATTATTATTATTATCATCATCATTATTACTAGTATGATTGTAGATGGAAGGGCTGCTCGAGTGGTGTATTGGATTAGTAACTATATCAGATGGAGGATGGGAAGAAGAATAACTTGAAGACGAAATATTAGTGTCTGTTATGGGAGGATTGCGTGGGAGCTCAGTAATAGTGCAAGAATATATAACATCTTTATGGATGCAATCATTATTGAGTGGGCAAAGATGTTTGTTATTACAATTACAGTTAGTTTTGGGTTTAATTGGGAAAGGGATTTTTTGGGCTGATTTAATTTTTTTGTTATTAGATGTTAAGATTCTTTGTGCTAAATTAGGCATTGTTGAATAAGAAATCCGGATTGAATTTTTATTGAAAATAGAACTATATCTGTGTGGGTATTTGAAAGAGTTTTGTACAATGTTGAAGAATTCCTTAGGTATATTAGTTTTGACATTTAGGCTAAATGGAGGATTAAACCAAATATTTTTCTTTCTCCTGATGCGACTAGGTGGGTTAGAGGCATTGCGATTAGTATTTTGGTTTGGATTATAAATGTAGACTGGTTCATTGTTATTGATAGCGGCAGATCTTGTGATTTGAACTGGTTTCTTACGAGTCATATTGTGTGTGATTACAGATTTAAGGCGGCCTGCAGGAGGAGCATAATTGTTGTATTTAATCTTTTCCTTGTGTCCTGAGTTCCATAAAGCATTATTGAAGAAAGTAGCATTTTGATTAAAAGTTTTTGTATCAGCAGAAAGAGCAGAAATTCTTCTAGAGACAGATTGTACTATAGATTTTATAATTGAGTTGGGGTGGTTAGAAGATTTATGGACGTATAAAAACGTAAGATTAGGTTTATGATAGGGGCTATGAGTTTCGGTGTTAAGATTAAGTGTAACATCTAGAAAATTTGAAGTTTTTTTGTTTGGTTCGATAATTATAGAAAGGCTAAAGTTAATGAAGAAGTTATGTAGTTTTTTAATTGTTTTGTTGTACTCTCTTGGCCTGGCTGTTGTAGTAAAAAGGGCATCGTCTCTATAAAGACCCCTTGGATATGTTTAAAGTGGTATTTAAGTTCTTTCAGTAAGAAGTGGTATTTAAGTTCTTTCAGTTTTCAGTAAGAAGAGTCCCACTAAATCTGTAACTTCTGCAGAGTCAGAAGCACCCATCACGATATCAAAATTATCAGGGGTATCCTTTCTAGTCCAAAGCTTATTGTTTAATTGTATAAGGGACTTTCTCGCTAGGATAATTAATTTTATTTCTAAATTAGTTAAGTCAGAATTTCTTTTAGCAAAGATAAGAGCCTTATTTAAAAGGATCGGAGAAATTGATTGATAATAATTAATTTTTAGTAGATAGAACCCTGATTCGTCTGTCTTCTTTCTGGGCATGCACGGTTCGCTTTTTGTTTTCAGCAGAATTCTACATGGAGGCGTTTAGAATTCAATGTGGAGGTCTCTCGGACGACTAGACATCACAAGCCACAGTTTCCGAAAGAAGTCAGAGGTCAGTTGCTTGACCTGAGCACGGGAGACTGGCCACACGTGCCACTCTCAAATGCACTTGTGATGTTAAGCTATATAAGATGTTAACTTTGGTCCAAATCGCCTATTCCTTCTTCCATTGGATTATTTCTTAAATAGGTTTTGTGTAGACATTCCGACACAAAACCTATCTAAGAATACTGCCAGGCACATAAAGTACCTTTGTATGAAATTTAATAAAAATCAACTCAACCGTTTTCGAGTTCATAGTGAATGAACTCACAGACACACAGACAGTTCCCTTTATATAATAGTAAAGATATATCTATGAATAAATTGTTTCAATTATATTTTTATGAATAAACTAGCTAGCTGTCCGGCGTTGCCCGGTCGTACAATACGCTTAATCATGATATTTTAATTTATGCATATTGCATATGTATTATTATAGAATCAATCCTCTATTGATTATTATCTATTACAAGGAATAATTTGCCCAGTGGACTAATTCGAAATAAATAAATAAATACAAACCTAATAATGATAATGTCGGTTATAAAATTCCGTCTGTGTTTGTTTACAATATCATGTCAGCTGATATTTGGGCTTGACGATGAATGACCTGGAAATGTCACTTCTGATTAATGTTTAGTTTTAAAATATGCAAACGAAGAAATAATTTGCAGCGATTTTAAACGGTACCTTTTTATATCATAAATTGAACTTATTAATAAAAAAAAAACTTAAAATAGAATGGTGAGGTACACCCGGGCTTTAACAGGGGATCATTCGATCTGTACTCGAATGCTCTACCACTGATCTATATCTCCAGATTATAATAAATCTGTTTTCTTTTTTTAAGAAGAAATGATTTGCTGAAATTTTATTATCTCTCTTGGCCGGTGTAACACAAAATATTCTCCTGTAGAAATTACTCTTTTTATCTATACAAGAGAAAAGCTATTTTTAAGATCAGATTTTTTCGATTTTTGATACTCATTGGATGAATTTCTGGATAAAACGTATCTAAGAACACTACCAGACTTATAAATTAGCTTTGTATAAAATTTGCAAAAGATAGGCTCAACCGTTTCGGAACCTATGAGGAAGGAACACACACACACACACACACACACACACACACACACACACACACACACAAACACAAAGTGATTTTATATAATATTAGTAGTAGAGGTTGTTGAAATTCAAAAGTCAGTGCAGAATGCCATAATTCACAAATATGGGGTACTCTCTGCACTCATTTTTCACTTGAAGAACAAAGGGCATTGTTTAAAGACGAGAGGCGTTTTCATTATTTCGTGTGTGTCGATCAGCAGTGAGTAGAGAAACAAAAAAAAAAAACACAAAAAAAAAAAAAACAACCACAAAAAGCCTTTGTCCAAAACCGAGAAAACACGTTGCTATTGAATTAGAACTGATACTTCAAAAACAAACAGGTTTTGTCCTCCGAATAGAAAAAGATGGCCTCAACTTTTCTTTACAACATCACATTTTTTTTGGCCACATAACGCCAAAAACACATACAATATATGAAGAATTAAGGTCCAGATGAAACATTAGCCCATCCTTACGTTGTCAGGTGAAGGTCTGCATGTTGCATAGTGTCATACCAACCCTTGATGACTATAAAACAACGACATATTACATACCCATTAATGTGAGTGTTATAAATATATAAATGTACGTGCTACATAGTCATTGAAAGAGTTGCATAACAATGTGTGCCTTATCATATTTGTATAAACTATGCACTCGTCGTCATTATGTATGTAAATAATCGTCTATGTTATATACTCATCAATGCACGTGTTGCCACGTATGTAGTATAAATGTACATACTGTTCTTTGTTATCGTACCAAATGATGACATGTTATTATTTCGGTTTCCAAATACATGCCTCGCCAAATTGTCTCTTCTTGGGGCTACGATTTCGATAACAGTTTGACTTCAATTTTCAGAACCGACTCTTTTGATTATCTGGTAGGCTACATGATTGAACATCTGTTGTTCATTCCCACGACTCTGACAAGTATCTGTTCTTCAGATGTCTACATTTCAATTTCTTGTTTTCTCTCAGTGGAGGAGAAATCCTTCACGACTGAGACAATTTTTATTTTTTGTTCATTTTCTCCACATTAAAAAACGACTCTGGTGTCTAACTCTGTCCCGTGGGGAGGCATTTTAAATAGGAACCCTAATTCTTAGGTTCTTGTACTAAATAATAAACTACTTTCTTTGTTTCTAAAACTTTGACCTCTTCCGAAACTAGACAATTGCGCCATCTTTGACGTTTGAAATGAGTCTAATGATTGTTATTATTTTCGAATGTTGTAATTTGTAAATTCTTCATTTTTTTTTACAAAGGAGTTACCACTTATCAAAGCTCGGAGGCCACTCGAGGATAAGGGTTAATGAGTGTACGGTAGTCAATTGGAAAATGTCGTAGTAATCGTTAGTAGTGGATATTTTGTAAATTGGATTATTTAAGAGGATGACTCATCAAGAACTTGTTCACGTTGAACTTGAAGATGACCATATTGTAGTCAGTTGAAAAGCAGGAAAACGGAGTGTAGAGTTCTAAGCTTTGTTCATGGAATCTATGTTTAGGTTTAGGCACAACTAAAGAGTAGGGGAAATTATTGATAGTGGTTTCAAATAGACGAGTGTTTTTCGTGGAAGTCAGGCTGGGGGACTACTAATTGGAGTTCAGACGAGCACATGCCATGAAAATAACGATAAATATCATACAATTAGAAGCTCATAGGTTTCATAACAACAGAGAATCATTCAAATCCTATCAATTTATATAAAAGGTAGAGAACTGAATCAGCAGTGAGAGATCTACTGGAGTGATAGAAGGATCCAACCATTTTTCCATCAGCCTTGGCAACGTATTCGATGTACGTGTTCCATCTCAAATATCGAGTAAAGATCAGACCCAGAAGCTTGTAAAAACATGGAGTCTCTCCAAGGCGAGAACAATTCATTTCAATTGATGCCAGACGGGGATGATGTAAAGATAGAAGCTTCGAGTTAGATGCAGTAAAATTAACCAGCCACCTCTTTCCCATTGTACTACGTGCTCAAGATTCAGAGGAGAGTGAAACAGAGAGAACTTGGTCGTTTACGGCCTTTTATGTGCTGCCATAGATGGCAGTGTCATCAGCATAAATGTCTACGAATGATCTAAGGATGTGATTTGGAAGATCATTGGTGTAGTGATCATTGGTGAAAAGAGTTGGACCCAAGATGGACCCTTGAGGGACTCAAGCATTTATACTCTGCGCTTCTGATTTTTGCCCATCAACCACTACACTTATGAAGCTATCAGAGAGAAATGATTTAATAATTGAGAAGACATTTCCAGCTATACCATAGCTGGAAATCTTGTGGAGTAGACCTTTATGTCATACCTTATCAAATGCCTTTGATATGCCAAGAGCAATTTCTCCAGAAAGGAAGCCTCCATCGAGAGATTCGCTAATCCTATGAGATATAACTGTAAGCACATCTGCTGTAGATCTAGCAGAACAGAAACCATATTGCATATAACTAAGGAGGTTATTTTTGCTAGATGGTTGATTACTTTTCTATTTAACACAGATTCCAGCAACTTACTTATGATGCACAGGAGACTGATTGGTCTGTATTGTATAATATCGGGATGTTTGTTGTGCCATGTCACGCATGGAAAGGGACCCGGCACTCATCCCCAATGGGCTTTCCTGAGGCCACAGTCCTAGTTGAAGAAAGGTCAGCTAATGGTCTACTTGTGTTGCATGTCTGATACCCTGCATAACCTCTTATTCAGCTCCCCCTCACCTAATTGAAACTCTTTAAAAACATGATGACAGTACAATAAAAAAAATAAGCTTAAACCAGGCCTAGGGACAAACAAATCCAACTTGCCTCCTCCCTTGAGGCTTGCATTCACTAACATCCGTGGGCTTAGAACTAATTTAGCTGATGTTGAAGCATTTCTCCTAACAAATACCTCGGATATCTTAGCACTAAGCGAGACTAACCTACACTTCTCCATCCCCTCTAACTACTTTAACATGCCTGGCTATGTCCCACTCTGTCGTAAGGACTCTGACAGACATATGCACGGAGTTGGAGTCTACATTCGTAACACCCTCCCCCTGACTAGAGAAATAAACCTAGAAACGGACGATCAAGCCTTTATATGCTTTAGACTAAACATACAACATAACATTAGCTACTTTTATTTTCTCTACTGCTCTCCCTCGACCCAGTACTGCACCATAATAAACAAAGTATCTGACAGCATAGACACAGCACTCTCCCTCGACACTAGCACCCAAGTACATGTATTTGGTGATTTTAATGTTCACCACAAAAACTGGCTTGGATTCTCTACTCACACAGATGCAGCGGGCAGCACAACACATAGTTTTGCTATATCTCACTCCCTATCACAAATGGTTACGTTTCCAACCCGTTTCTCTGACCAGCAAGAACAACATGCATCACTTCTAGATCTGTTTCTGACTACAGTTCCCGAGGATTGTACAACAAATGCAGACAGCCCACTCAAGAACGCTGACAATGCAGTGATAATGGTAGAAATCGCCCTAAATTATAGACCCAAAACTGAAGAACCAGTGCTCAAAACAACGAGATATTATAAAAAGGCTGACTGGGAAGCCATCAGAGATCTTATCAGAGATGCCCCATGGGGAAATATTTTTTCTCTTCCTGCTGAACAGTGCTCAAATGAGACCACTGAATGGTTCAAAACAGCAATGGAAGCACATGTTCCCATGCGGAAATGTTATAGCAAGCCCCACTCTCCCCAATGGTTTACTTTGACTTGCGTAACTGCCATTGCTCAAAGGCAGCATACATACCGCAGATTTAACCAACATAAATCTAGTTCAAACAGACAGAAGTACATAGAAGCTAGAAGTAACGTTAAGAAAGAAATAGCGACAGCTAAGAGAGAATTCACTGAAATCACTAAAAAACGCATCGAAGCACAAAAATTAGGACATCGTGACTTCTGGAAAATCTACAACAGTGTAGTAAATAATGAGCAATCAACAATTCCCCCACTAACCAACTATCACGAGGTTGTTTGCTCAGCAACCGACAAGGCTAATATGCTTGCCAGCTGGTTTGCCTCGAACTCCACACTGGGCCCTTCCAACCACCCCCTGCCTGACTTTCCTTTGCAGATAGACGCCACGCTAGACGATCTAAAAATCACCCCTGCTCAGTACATGCTATCATAAAAAACCTTGACACTTCAAAAGCATGTGAACCTGATCTCATCTCAGCTGTGCTATTAAAAAAGTGCTCAGCCGCAGTAGCTCCAGTTCTCTTCAAACTCTACAACAAATGCCTTAATGAATCATGCTTTCCGGGCTGTTGGAAAACTGCTTCTGTGGTACCAGTATTCAAGAATTCTGGCGAAAGAACTGACCTATTAAATTATCGCCCCATTAGCCTCCTCCCACTTTTTGCCAAAATATTTGAGACCATAATTAACCATGCTCTAGTCTGGCACCTTACAGATGCTAAACTTCTGACTGACAAACAATATGGATTTAGACAAGCCTGTTCCACAGCTGACATCCTCACTGTAATCTCTGAACGTATATACCATTCACTGGACAAAGCAGAGGAGGGCAGAGCGGTAGCTCTAGATATATCTAAGGCTTTTCACAGGGTATGGCACAAGATTCTCCTCAGGAAAATTAAATTATACGGTATCACTGGAAGAATACTTAAATCATAATTAAATCCTTCTTAGATAAGAGAAAAATCCATAAAACATAATTAAATCCTTCTTAGATAAGAGAAAAATCCAGGTTGTCCTCGACGGTCGTACATCTAAACAGTGTGATATAAATGCAGGAGTGCCTCAGGGGTCTATCCTTGGACCTCTATTGTTCCTAATATTTATTAATGACCTCCCCGACAAAACTGCCTCTGAGATGGGTATATATGCTGATGACACCACACTCTATAACAGGCATGACAGGAAAACAAATGAACACATATCTCAAGAAATGGCAAAAACAGTAGAGGATGACCTCCAATCTGTAGTGGAATGGGGACATAAATGGATGGTCACATTCAATGCTGCCAAGACTAAACTGGTTTCCTTCAATAATTACAAGAAACCTTCTTTGCCACCAATAACAATGGCCAGTGACTCCCTGTCTCAAACTGCTTGGCCTAACGTTCACAGGAAACATGAGTTGGAACAATTATATTGAAAACATTGCCAGGATCGTTGTGAAAAAGGTAGGCTCTCTCTACCGTGCTAGAAAACTACTGACACCTGAAAGTATCCTGTACCTCTATAAGGCCACCATTCGCCCATGTATGAAGTATTGTTGTCATATTTGGGCTGGTGCATCTGCTGCTAGTCTCTCTCTCCTAGACAAGGTTCAAAAGAGAGTCGCCAATCTGATAGGCCTGAACTGGCATCCAAGCTTCAGCCTCTGTCCCATCGACGAAATGTTGCATCTCTCTGCCTGTTCTACAAGTATTTTAATGGTGAATGCTCTGACGAACTGCAGACACTTGCGCCCCCACGACGTAGACACCCTCGACAAACCTGATAGGCAAATACCCCCCCCCCCCACAGTAGAGATCCCTAGATGTAAAAGATCTTTCTACTCCAGTAGTTTCTTCCCCAGAACCGCTAGACTCTGGAATTCCATTCCAGGTCCCTGCTTCCCTAACTGTACTGACATGCAGAAGTTCAAGTGTAACGTGAACCGACATCTTACTGCCCAAATCCCAACATAGTGCCCCAGTAGTTGCTGTGCCTGATATTAGCCCCCTACACCAAAGTAGCAATTTACATACGGGGCATACTGATGAGATTTGCCAGGGTGTTAAGAAGCAATTTTCCTTAAGACAACGCTTAAACAGCTTTGTAAGTATAAGAGCTAGTTCATGTTGAAACTGTTTGAGTGCTATAATAGGAATGCCATCAAGGGCCAATTTCTTTACTGGAATCGAGGTTTTTGATTGACTTGACAATATCATGCACAAATATTTGTATATAACATAGCATGTTTTCAGACACAGGAGGAAATCGCATAGGGTAGAATTAGTTGCAAATTTCTTGGCAAAGTGTTGGGCTTTGTCCGATGCTGATGATGGTTGGGATAGAGCACACGCTTCTATTCAGGACCCTATTTGTTATTTGCTAAAATTGGTGGGAACCAAGCCACTGCCCAAATATTTTAGACTTGACGGACTGAGCATACAACTCTCTTGCATTCTTTATTACTCTTTTACAATGGTTGCTGGCAGTCCTGAAGGCAGCTTTAGTCTTAGTACATCTATTACGTTGGAAGCAATGTAAACTGATTTCTGTGTGCAATTGCAGCACATTCTGGAAAGAACCACAGCTGAATATTAGGTTTTTGCTGGAATTTTTTTGAGGTTATGAAATGATCTATACCTACAATTAACCATTCTGTCAGATTTGATACCAAAGATGACACATTCTTTTTAAACATGGAATACAGAGGTAGATCTGATACAAAAGTATGGAAGCTATCCCAGTCAGCCATAGAGTATCGATATACTTTATGATGGAGACTTATTACATTTTCTTTTTATCGTAACTGAAACAACGGAGTGGTCAAAGATCTCAGTGGACACAGAACATAGGATGAACATAGCTCAGGGCAAGTTGTGAGGAAAAGAGCTTGGAGACTTGCATACTGACCATCAGTGTCGGCACACGGGTGGGCTCGTGAACAATCTGAGTGAGGTCATAAGCAATGGAGAAATCGTGACAGAACCCCCTCCCCTCATCATCTGTCTTGCTTGAATGGGCTAGCCACCCCACATTGTGAACATTGAAGTCTCCACAGGCGTAAATGTTAGCCGGAGGATGAGCAGAAAGGATGTGGTCAATTTTTTCAGGTATGCTTTTAAAGATAGTAACTCCACTGTTATGGGGCCATAGAGGGCAAATATAAGCGCATTGGTGTGAGCAAGTTCAACCTGGAAGCACATATAGGATATTTAGGGTCTTTTCTGGATATGTTCCTACCACATGGAAAGCCATCTTTAATGTAGACACATATTTCATGCCCATGTCGATCTTGGGAGTCAGATTTGGATGTTAAATTAGAATATCCTTTAATTACGAGCTCATCTAGGGAAATAGTCGGTCCAATACCAGTTTTGCTTAGGAAGAATAGGTCTGATTTGGTCTTCTGTAATTGGATTTCAACCTCTGGAAGGTTGGAACGTAGACATGGTGGTGAGGGTCTACGTTGGAAGTTGGAATTTTAGGTTTAATCGTTTATTCTTTCTGGGCACTTTTCATGATGGCATTTTAAGATTTGTGCAATAGGTCGACAGATTCGGTTAGAGCAGGGCAGAGATGGAAAGTAAGGGAGAAAAAGAAGTGAAGAAATATCTTTTGTAGACCATGATAAGGTAAAGCCGTAACAATTACCCATTAGTAGCTACTACATGGTTCAAAATCCATTCACCAAATTTACCCCAGTACTTATAGGGTGGCCTCCTTAGTGGTTAATCCAAGGTTCGGGTCCCTGACTATCAAGCGGATAATATTAGCCCAGAAAAACGTTTACCTCCAGCACCCTTATTAGTGACATGGTTACAAGGATAGAAATAGAAGCAGAAAAATTCTGACATCTCAGGTGACTGCTCACGCAAAAATCTGCCGACCTAAAATACAGCCTTTTCTTCTCCCTTTGTCAGAAAAATCACTCATTCTAAACGAGAACTGAGAGACAAATTAGGAGAAGCGAAAGTTACGGTAGCTGTCGACAGAACACCCACTCTTTGTCTACTCTCCATATATTTATCTATTTGCTTTAAAACTGTATATTCTAAAATTCCTCAAGTTTTGTTTTACTCCGATTTATATTGTCCATACTAAGGATGCTATTACTAAAATTAAATTTTGTGCAACCTCTAGAAGTTAGATGATCGGAAAAGACCAGAAAGACTATTTTCACCCCAAATCCTGAGAATTTATTCATGATACTATTAGTAAATAGTAAAATGAAAAGAATCGTCAGGCGAATAGTTAATTGCTGAGAGTTCAGTAAACAAAACGTTATGAAAATTATACGTCGATCACATAGCCATGACTGAGTATATTAGAAAACCGTTATTTTACTATAATGAATAAAAGGCTGTCTTTTTTAATCGTTGGAAACAACCAAAGAGAATTACCGTTTGAAAAAACTTTGTTTTCATGCCGCGCAAGATACACACATATGTTAATTTACAGCAACAGCCGGGGATTTTCCTTTGGTACTGAAGGCTACCAGGGTCAAGGCCATTGTTGAGATAGCTTGTTCCCAGTTGACTGAGGTATATCATTGATTTTGTGCAGTTCTAGGAAGTTCAAGCTCCCATGCTTTGCCCTCTCCCGTTGAGAAGGATTAACTTATTGCTGGTCGCATAAGGTGCCCCTACAGGGGAATGCCAACGTAGCTTTCTAGACATATTTTGCAGATCAGTGTGCTTTACCTCTAGGGTGCTGGCTTTCCAAATCCCATTTTCCGATCCTTGTGTTAGATCATCGTGTTATGGGAGGGAAATAAATAACTTCATTGCATGCCAGATTTCGTGCGAATTGTAGAAAGCTACCTGTTGCCCTGCACGTTATACAACAGAAGAACAAGAGCATTCCGATTCGGCTGAGTATTTGGCTTGAAGCATCCTTAATAGAAATTAGTGTCCTTAATTATGCTGGGTTTAACAGAGCTGAAAGGGAAAAGGACAAAATACCAAGATCTTATGTATGACATGAAAGAAACTGGAATCTTAAGAACATCTCTATTATTTCAGTTATTATAGAAACAACTGGACTCATGAAAAGAATTTCAAAAACTACCTGGCAAATATACTTGGTGAACTAAGTATAAGAGATATTCAAACAATTGCACTTAAAGGGACCGTCAAAATCTTAAAAAGACCTCCTGGTTGGAATATTTGAGTTAGCAGATGAATGTTTGGTATCCGGTAGGAATCTCCACCCCCAGCTTGAACAAAGTGATAAAAAATTACAAAAAGGCACTGAGATGTAGTAAAGATTTTCGAGCTTTTGAATCCAGCACTAATCATAATAATGAAGGACACTCTCTTTTATGACCTCCAGCTCAACATTAGTACACAGAAACAGCTATTCGTTTCATTTTAACGCTATTAAGTATTTTAAATGATTTTGAAACAAAGAATGTTAAAAAAATATCACATGTGTGTCGAGCAGCACGAATCAAGACCACATAAAGCAAAATAGCTTCCTTCAGGAATTAAACAAAGACAAATTTCATTTTTCCCCCGAGTGAGAATTAATATCAGTTGGTATCCAAGTTTGAAAGACTTAAAATCTGTTTCGTATGGTGAAGTTTAACCGGCAATAACAAATCCAAAGACTTAAAGCAAAATCAAAACGGAATGTCCTAGAGGATGACAAGTTCTAAAAACGCAATCCCCGTACTTGAAATGATTAAATAAATACATGGGTACCTTAAAACAAAATATCGATCATGCATAACGACATTTTGGTACTCCTGCAGTATTTTACCCACCGATTTCACGATCTTAGCCGAGCGTTGACGAACGCTTTCGGCGTTAACGCCGACGAAAGCCGAGAATTCGGAGCTACGGTGCAAGAAGAACGCTAAAAGTATGTGAATAGCAACAACATTACAAGGAAAAGATATTACACACACACACACAACAAAATGGATAAAATTAATAAAAAAAATTTGGATAAAATAAATCACAAACACTTACCGTAAGTTTTTTTTAAAGTAAAATAAATTTATTTTGTTGCATATTTTTTTTTGGTTCATTTTGTTTTCCGATAGCTTTTTTTGGGGGGGGGGTAAGCAACAGTAATAAACACTTCAATGTTTTTTTTTTGTTTTGTTTTTAACAAAACGTTATTAAACAGTAACAACAATGTTTTTTTTTTTTTTTTTTCAGTAATGTTTGTAGGGGTGGGGGGGACAACAATTACTGTTTATCTTTAGTTCCGACTGGAAGATTTTCTACTGACTGTAGAGAGGCAAAGTAGGGAGCAAAGGGTTTTCAGAGGATGTGGAAAGAAGCTCCTTCCCAAACCGGGTAGCCTTCCGCGATTTGATTTATTATGGAGACAAAAGAAGGGTTGTGTCCAAATTTTTGTCTCCACATAAATTCGCATAAATGTTTCCAACAGCTCCCGGTTTTTTTTTATCGCTAAATTAAATAGCTGAAATGAAAGGCTGTGTATTTTTACTTTGAACAATAAAATAACTGAAATGAAACGCTATGTGTGTAATTTCAATGAAAATTATTCGTCTGCTGCGCGTTCGTTTGAAGCGCCCTGATTGGCTGATAGAGTATCGTACCGCTCGCCATGTTCCGGCGTTTTCCGACGGATGTCGATCAACGCTCGGCTAAGATCGTGAAATCGGTGGGTAAAATACTGCAGGAATACCGACATTTTTTATTGATTTGATCGGATTT
Organism: Euprymna scolopes; assembly: GCF_053919585.1. Lineage (NCBI taxonomy): Eukaryota > Metazoa > Mollusca > Cephalopoda > Sepiida > Sepiolidae > Euprymna > Euprymna scolopes. The sequence goes on along the minus strand of NC_136500.1, from coordinate 351,508 downwards.
CAGCAGAGAAGAAATATCTACATACACACTGAAGAACGCTCATATTAAGATACAAAGCATAGTCGTCAGTTTATAATACACGTAGAAGAATACTGTGGCGTAGTAGAAATATCGATATAAAAAATATCAATATATAAATATCGATATAAAAATATCAATCTATATAAACATAAAAATATAATTATAAAAGCCGTGATATAGTAGAAATATAAAAATCGAAATAAAAATCTCGAAATATGAATATTGAAATATAAATGTCAATGTATAAATATCGCTATATAAATATCGAAATATAAATACCGAAATATAAATATTGAAATAAAAATATCGAAATATAAATATCGATGAATGAATATTGATGTATAAATATAAAAAATATGAGTATAAAAACTGTTAGAATTAAAAAAATATCCAAATAAAAATATCAAAATATAAATATGGAAATATAAATATCGATGTCTTCATATAAAGATATAACTATAAAACGCCGGGATCTAGTAGAAATACAAATATCGAAATAAAAATATCTAGTGCGTGTCAAGAATTTCCAACTGAAGGAAACGACCGAGAAAATTAATCAACAAACGACTTACTAAACGAAAGGAAATTACACCTTCTATCGATTTGCGTAGATTTTAAGTTCTGGAACTATTTGTAAATAGTGTTATCTGATTTTCTATCGCGATTTACAAGACTTGAAAACGAATTCAAAGTAGATCAATCGAATCTTAAAATAAAATACAGCTTATTAACTACCACAAATTGCTAAAATATTTATTTATAGACAGATCTATATACATTTAACTTACCGAAACTGTTTGTAAGTTCTTTACTTTGAACTATACCGAACAATTCGATCTAATAGATCAATACGTGCTGAACAAATGGATTTTCATAACCCTGTAGACAGCGATGGAAAATCAGAAAACAAACAAACAAACAAACAAGCAAACAAACACTTAAAGAAAGTTAAAAAAACTTAATACCTACGCAGATCTGTAACAGAGCTGCTGACGCGTGTTAACAGCGACACATATGCAAATAACCGAGCCAATGCTCAAAGTGACGTCACAGCGGAAGAAGAGAAGAGAAAAAAGCAGAAAATAAAGGCCACGCGTGGACAGCAAATCACGGCGAACACATGTGGATGGCGAACGACGGGAACACATGTAAAAGTATGGGAACGCACGTGGACAGCAAGCGACAGGGAATACACGTGAATGGCGGAGAAGAAAAAGTGCTCGTCGGCATGAAATGGACGTGTGGCCCCATGGTGATATGAAAGACGCAACTTTTTTTTTTTTTTTAACTACGTGTCGAGACGGCAGGGATTGTCAACTACATGGCGAAATAAGAGACTTTTAAAACAATATGCAGTGCGTTGTTGGAAAGCATCAGTAATAAATGCCTTTTGTTAAAACCTCTTTCCATTTTTGTTCCTTTGCGACTGTCTCAACACACAACGTGTTGGGTTCGAGTGTTAAGATAGAACGACATCGTTAAAGAAGATTGACGACTACGTTATAGATCAACAAAAGATAAAATGTTATTTCGTTTGGAAACAGCTATTTGTCGATATTTATATTTTTTGTTTGAAATTCTTGACAATCGCCAAATATCGATAAATAAACATCTACATATAGTAAATATATAGGCAAACGTTAAAGCTGGTGACCAGAGCAAAATCTGAGAAAAAATCCGGTTTTATATTGGTGTTTTTGAAAAATATTAATGAATGAAGAAATCATTTCGAATTAAAATCCAGTTGGTATTTCGCATGTAACTTGAGAAAACACGTTTGATATGTGTTAACATTATCTGAATAAGCGATACCCAATGAAGATGGCGAAGTTGACCTGATGTCATGTGATTTCGATTATGCAGATAATGTTGACGTATTTCAAGCATGTCCTTTTCTCAAGTTAACATGTGTGATACTAACTGGATTTAAAATCGAAATGATCTCTAATTTTATAATAATAATGATAATTATATATATATATATATATATATATATATATATATATATATATATATATATATATATATATATATAACTACTTCATTTACTCACATAAAATTAATATACGAAAGTATAAATTTATGCGTAAACTTTTAGTATTTACTTCAAAAGTGCTCAATACGTAGGTAGAGCTAGTTAATAAGTTATAAAATAATATATATGGCGATTAAGCTATACTGAATATTCCGCGTTTCATCCACTCTAGGACTCTTCAGGCTATATATTTTATAACTTACTATATATATATATATATATATATATATATATATATATATATATATATATATATATATATATATATAAAATATATTTTTAGTCATCGACATACAGACCTGTTTCGTTGTTTCACAACTCATCAGTGCCGCTAGACTAATATATATATATATATATATATATATATATATATATATATATATATATATATATATAAATGTAATTCTTCGTTTGTTTGTTATCAATAAAACCATATTTCTACATTACAAATTTGATTGAAATTTTCAGACAGCCTTTCCTTAGAGTCAAGGAATGGTTTTATCTTATTAAAATAAATTAATATATCAAATTATAAAAATGTTAAACAAAATAAAAATATTTTTCATAAGTCGTTTCTGCGGGACTATTCGGTTTTTACTTTCGGTAGTTATTCAATCCACCACGATTTGACGACTCTAATCGATAAGTGAAAAAAAAATCCTCTATTTTAAAAATTTAAATTCATTCCCAATTTTTTTAAAAATTTAAAACAAATTGCTCGCTAGAAGGTGCATTTTGAGTTGAAACATAAAAGTCAAAGAAACTTAACAAACCATCTTTGTCATAAAAACAAAATTAGCAGCACACGTTTTTTTTTTAAACAGTTGTTTCTATATAAGAAAATATTATTATTAAAACTATAAATTGTTAGGTGAAAGTACAGTTTTTTTTTCGAAAATTCACAGTACATATGCATTTTGATAACGTGCTGAAATATCTTTTTATTTTTATTTTTATTTGTTTTGTTTTTCAGCCATTCTTACCATCAAGAGGTGAGGGTGTTTTGTAACTATTCTGTGCTTTCAACTAACAATTTATTATTATTAAAAAACAAAAGATAACGTGAAATTATATAAAAAAGATATTGTGAAAGTTGAATTTAACTTGAAAAAAAAAACAAAAAAAAAAAACAACGCGATTAAGGTCCGATTAAGATTCGATTGTTTTGTTTTCGCTTTTTTTTTTTTACCGTAAGAAAACTTTTTTTAACAAAATTGAAAGTACACCTTCTTTTTCTTTTTTTTTTTTACAGAAGTTTTTATATGCGAAAATATGAATGCTTTTTCTTTATTAAAGAAATTGTTAGGTGAAATACAGAAAAGTTTTCAGTAGATTTGACGTTTAGTTGTACAAATATCCTCAAACCTGGTAATCACTAAAAGTCAACATCGGTATCGAGCAGAAGGTTTTTTTTTTACATGTTTTACAAACTTTAAGTGGGTAAAATATAATCACATAATTATTGAAAATGTGATCATGTTATTAAAATTTAATTTAAATTAACCATAACAAATTTAAAAAATAGTGCAAGATGAAGTATTACAATGATTAAATATGTTTTATTTTATAATTTAACATTAAAAACATTGAACGATAAAAATAAAATTGTGGGTATTTATATATTTTTGTTACTGTGCTATAAGGTTATTTTGAAAGCCATTCTTAACATGGGGAGGATGTTTTGTACCTAGTCTGTGCTTACACCTTACAGTTAAAAAAAAATATCTTGAAACTTTAATTTAACCTGAAAAAACTATTTAAAAATAGCATGGTATCAAAAACGCCTAAGCACCAAATTTTGGTTTAATTTTACAGTAGATATTGTTCTCGGACGTATACGAGGGCAGATGCTACCGTGCTATTTTATATATATTTTTTTTCAGTTTAAATTCAAGTTTCACGGTATCTTTTAGGTGGAAGCACAAAATAGTTATAAAATACCCTCAGCTCCTCATTAATAATGGTTTTCAAAATAATAACGTTAGTATTTCAGCACGGCACCAAAAATACATAAGTACCCAAAATTTCATTTTTATTGGGTAATGTTTTTAATTTTAAATAAAATAAAACATTTAATCATTTTAAAACTTCATCTTGCATTATATTTTTTAATTTGTTAAACAACATGGTAAGTTTCAATTAAATTTTAATCACATGATCACATTTTCAATAATGTGTTTATATTTTACCCATTTATAGTTTGTAAAACATGTAAACAAGCTTTTGCTCGATACCGGTGTCGACCTTTAAGAGTCCCTTTTAGTGATTACCTGGTTTGAGGATATTTGTACAACTAAACGGCAAATTTGCCTTCTGTGCTTTTAACTAACAATTTATTAAAAAAAACAAAAGGTAAATTTTCACATTAGGTCCACAATTTTTAACATGGGTAGGTTGAGTGTGTTTATTCCGAAAGCCGTTCTTAACATGGGGAGAATGGTGGTATTTATTCTGAAAGCCGTTCTTAATATGGGTAGGTTGGGGTGTTTATTCATGGCCGCCAGTGAATTATAGTGCAGAGTAAGGTCTTTATATCTCGAAAACTACTTGCCTCTGCAAATTTTAAATGAGATTTTCTTATTCAGCATAGTCAAAAACCGTTAAAAGTAGTCATTTTAAAGAAAATTGTGGAGGTGGACCTAATGTAACCCCCCCCCAAAAAAAAGATATCGTAAAATTTAAATTTAACTTGGAAAAACTATTTTAAAATAGCGCGGTACCAAAAATAAAAATAGACAGAAAAATACCCCCTTCGGGTTTGTACTTGCACAAAGATTTGAAAAAGTTATCAACAAAACAAATATATAACAAGTAAATGTTTTCAAAGGCAAGATAAGTTACTTTTCTACCTAACTGGATAATTTTTAGTGTTTTTATTGGGCTTGTATTACTGTATACTTAGATTCGAAAAAGTTGTCAAAAAACAAATGTATAACAAATATTATCAAAGGCAAAATAAGTTACTTTTCTACCAAACTGGATAATTTTTTAGTGTTTTTATTAAATGTAAAATGTTTATTCGGCTCAAAAAACACAGCGTTTACCGCTATATTTGAAAATTATAAATGGCGGCAGACTGTGTTAAACACGTTAAGTTTGGAAAAATGAGTTTAAACTAAAAAACTGTACAAATTACTGTTAAATAAGCACCGAATATATAGCACCCTATGTCATGTTAATATAAATTGAGTGAGTTCCTAACAGTATTTTGTATAGTTTTTTTAGTTTAACTCATTTTCCCAAACTTAACGTGTTTAACACAGTCTGCCGCCATTTGTATTTTTCAAATATACTGATAAACACTGCATGTTTTTCAACCGATTAAACATTTTACATTAAATAAAAACACTAAAATCTTATCCAGTAAGGTAGAAAAGTAACTTATCTTACCTTTGATAACATTTATTTGTTATATATTTATTTTTCGACAACTTTTTCGTATATGTGTTTAGTAATACAAATCGTTTTTATTTAATGTAACGTTTAGTCGGCTCGAAAAACAGTGTTTATCGATATATTTGAAAAAGACAAATGATGGCGGACACTGTTGATTACGTTAAGTTTGAGAAAGTGAGTTAAAACTAAAAAACTATACAAAATACTGTCAGAAACCCACCGAATATGCCAGCCTATGTCATGGTAACATATATTCGGTGGGTTTCTGACACTGTTTTGTATAGTTTTTTAACTTATTTTTCCAAACTTAACATATTCAACAGAGCCCGCGTAACACCCTCACCTCTTGTTTTTTTCAAATACATTGTGAAATATTGTGTTTTTCGAGCTGATTAAACATTTTACATTAATTAAAAGCACTAAAAAAATCATCCAATTAGGTAGAAACGTAACTTACCTTCCATTTGCTTTCATTTATTTGTTTTTGGACAACTTTTTCGAATCTATGTATTGTAACGCACCCCCCCACCCCAACTAACCCACATACTAATTAAAAACTCACAATACAAAAAAAAAACAAAAAAAATTCGATTTAGCGTTTCAACATTTTAGCAACGTTCGGCTTAATCCACTGATTGTTGTTCGAGTCCAATCCATGCTGGATAGAATCTCCCGAGGATCCGGATCCAATTCTGCAAGAGTACCATTTTTTTTACATTTTCGCCTTTTTTTTATTTTTCGCATTTTGGAGAGGATTGCTGTACTAAAAATATAAGAAACATGAATTTTTGCTTTTTATTAGACTTTTCCATTACACCAAATTGAGCCACAGCAACGCGTGACAGGGTACAGCTAGTACATATATATATATATATATATATATATATATATATTATATATATGTGTGTGTGTGTGTGTTTGTGTGTGTGGTATGTGTGCGTTTATATACATATATATATATATATATATATATATGGTCTGAGGATCTATAACAAAGGTGGTTCACTCCTGCACTGGGCCAGCCATACGTGGAGCCGAACATCATAGTCTATGGTGCTAGACTGGGAGTAGTTGATTCATTTGTGTACCTTGGTAGTTCTCTGTCGAGGAATGGCTGTCTCGACACTGAAATCCACAGGCAAATTCAGAAGTAGCTTTTGGAAGGTTGGAGAAGAGAGTGTGGTCTGATCGTGGCATCACCGACAAGACTAAGATCTGCATTTACAAGACCTGTGTGCTAACCACACTGTTGTATTCATCGGAGACATGGACATTGCATCAAAGGCACATTAAATGGCTTGAACGATTTCACCAAAAATGCTTGAGGCGTATCTTAAGCGTATCTAAGTGGCAAGCACAAGTACCCGATACTGAAGTCCTTGTGAGAGCATGTTGCTCTAGTGTTGAGACCCTTGTAATCAAATCTCACATGCGTTGGGTGGGCCACTTGGTTCGAATGAAAGATTGTAGGCTGCCAAAACAAATTTTTTACGGGGAGCTGGAAAATGGTAAGTGCCCTCAACACAAGCTTAGGAAGAGGTTCAGGGACTCTACAAAGAATAATTTGAAAGTCTTACAAATCGACATCGACACATGGGAAGAACTTACTCTGCAAAGGCCGAAGTGGCGAAAGCTTGTACGTGAAAGTTGTGATGCTCTAGAGGAAAGAAAGCAGGCCCACAGCACTCTGAAGTGAGAGCTTCGCAAAGGTTCAATCGACGGTCTTAACCAGGACACACAGAGCTGGAAATGCGACACTTGTTAATGAGTGCTTTTCTCAAAAGCTGGCTACGTCAACCACTTTAAGTTGCACAAAACTCCTGTTCAGGTCAACTTTGCACCTATTAGTCCAAACCAAACGATCTGTTTAACATGCAGAAAAGTTTGCAAGTCTACTGCTGGTCTGAGAAGACATGTGATTGTTCATAGGAATACCCTTCAACCTCCAGAGGAAGTCAACTCGATGGAAATTTTTTTTTTTTTTTTTTTACATGAAGGTCACCACTTATCAAAGCGCAGAAGCCACTCGGGGATAAGAGTTATTTAGCGTACAGTAGTCAATGAGATAGTGTTGCAGTATTCATTAGTATTGGAAATTTGATAAAGTGTCATTACTTAGGGGGGGGGCGGTTCATCAGGAATTTGTTTATGTTGGACTTGAAGACATCCATGTTGAAGTCAGGAGGGAAACAGGCAAGCGGTAGAGAGTTCCACAATCGTGCACTTCTAAGAAAGAAGCTTTGTTCATAGAATCTACGTTTTGATTTAGGCACAGATAAAGAGTGGGGAAAATTTTTGACAGTGGTTTAAGCTAGACGGGTATTTATCGTGAAAGATTGGTGAAGGGGGGACCAGAGGTTGGAGCTCAGACGAGCACCTGCCATGGAAATAACGATAAAACAAAGACAGGCTCGCAACGTCTCTTCTGTGGGAGAGAGGTTGCAGGGAAAAGAAAAGGGCATCTCTCACTAAGCCACAAAGTCTACTTTGTACTCTGTCAAGGCAGGATAGACTATTTTTAGCAGCTCCTGTCCAGATGTGGCAGCAGTACTCCATCCTTGAACGTACTCGGCTTTTACATAGATAGAGAATTGCATCAAAAGTGAGATATCTTCTGGAGTGGTATCCTACCATCTTTCCAGCGACCTTGGCAACAGACTTGATGTACGTGTTCCATTTCAGATCAGGAGTAAAGGTCAAGCCCAAAAGCTTGTCAAAACATGGGACCTCCTCTAGCCGAGAGCTATCCATTTCAATTGATGCCAGATGGGGATCAGAGCGTTGATGATGTAAAGATAGGAGCTTGGTTTTAGGTGCATTAATGGTAACCAGCCACCTCTTCCCCCACTGTACCACGTGCTCGAGATCAGAGGAGAGAGAATCAGAGAGAACTTTGTCATTTGCAGCCTTTGATGTGTTGCCGTAGATGGTCGTGTCATCAGCATAGATGTCAACGAATGATTTAAGTATGTGTTTTGGGAGATCATTGATGTAGATCAGGAAGAGAGTTGGGTCCAGGATGGACCCCTGAGGGACTCCAGCATTAAAACTGTGGGCCTCTGATTTTTGTCCATCAACCACTACTCTTATGAGCCCATCAGAGAGAAATGATTTAATGATTGAGAAAACATTTCCAGTCATACCGTAGCTGGAAATCTTGTGAAATAGGCTTTTATGCCATACCTTATCGAAGGCCTTTGATATGTCAAGAGAAATTGCCCTAGAAAAGAAGCCTTTGTGAAGAGATTCGCTAATCCTATGAGCTATGACCATTAGCACATCTGCGGTAGATCTTGCAGAACGGAAACCATATTGCATGTCACTAAGAAGGTTATTTCTGCCGAGGTGGTTGACTATTTCTCTATTTAATATGGATTCCAGCAACTTACTCATGACGCTCAGGATTGCTCAATTTGTATGTCACATCTGCCTCAAGATGTGCAAATTTGCGGCGGGAGTGCAGAGTCATCTGAGATGGCATGGGCGACGACAAGATTGGAAGAACAATGCGACGGCGATCATCTGGAAAAATGCAGCAATCATCATCATCATCATATATATATATATATATATATATATATATATATATATATATATATATATATATATATATATACAACCACACAACAACATAAAACCATTTTTTATGACGACGGATTTTTTCCTCCATTCTGCAACCATTAACATTTACCGAAATATGAATATTGAAATATAAATATCGTTGATAAAAGAATAGCCGTGCGTTAATTATTTGAAGCAAAGAATAAATAAATAAAATAAAGCGGTGTAAAAAAAAAGTGAAAGAAAGACCGAATTACCGTAGAAAAAAAAGAGTGCAAAAGTCCAACTTCTTTGAAAATAACTGATTCTCTTAATATCGAGTCGTTTCCAAATTGAAAGAATAACTAGAAAGAAAAAAGAAAGTAAAAGAAACGCAGGAAATAAAAATATAAAGAAAAAGAAAAAGAAAGAAAAACAAGAGAAAAACGAAAAGAAAAAAAAAGTAGAAGCTAAAAGAAATAAAAGAAGGAAGGGAGGGATGAATACCTTAAAAAGAAATAACAAGAATAGCGATACAATGGAAAAGTGTAGAAGAGTGTGGCGATTTAATCGCGAAAAATGAACGTTAAAATGCAAATGGTTCTCATTGCGTACCCCCTTTCTTTTTCCGCTTCGTTATTGAATTTGCTTTCTTTCTCACTTTCTTAAGCAAATAAGTTTCACAGGAACATGTGAACTCAAAATATTTTCCAACTAATGAAAATCGTATCAAACCAAAGAAAAGGTAATGTAACGTTGCAGTTACATACAAACAAGAGGAAAAAAAAAAAAAATCAGTGTCGGCATTTTTTCTTTTTTATCAAAAGCATTTATTACCGTTACTTTCGGCATCACTTAAAAAAGTCTCTCGCTGCCACACGTCCGTCTTTTCGCAAGCCATCCATCCTCCCCCCCCCTCCTGCCGCTGATACTTTCCCATGCGCTCATATGCACTGTGTTACAGTCACACGCATTTCTGAAAATAGTAAGCCGACACGGAGTTAAAAACTCCTACAAAACACACAGCCAAAATCTAGAGATAAAGAATTCTGAAGACGGGCGCAGTATCAAAAGACACCCGAACGTATGCTTAACACGCCTCCCCCTCCCGTGCTTTTTGATCAGAGGAGGAAAGAATTCAATCACTCACATACAAACTTTCTACACCTTGCACGCTTTGCCACTCACATTTTGACTTCTTTTTACAAAGGAGTCACCACTTATCGAGGCCCGAAGGCCACTCGAGGATAAGGGTTAATAAATGTAAGGTGATAATCGCGTGACTACTGAATTTTCTTCACGGAACACATCTTTGTATAAATAGCTGAAAATAACTTTTATATTTTTCATCTGTTTTATTATAAAATTTCGTTTTCTCCATTTTTCATTCAGAAAAGTATTTATGTTTTATGTAGTATTTGCTATCTGGTGACCCTTTTAGTCTCTTAATGTTTCATTTGTTTAAATTTTTATGTGCATGATCGTCTGTATATACTCTCCATGTTATAACTTCGCTAAAATCTAACCTTTATACCGAATTCAAATTAAATGTCGGTGTGGTTCTTTGCAAAACCCAAGACATAATCGGCGTTCAAAATAGCCATACCAAAGTCAGATACCACGCCACAAGGGAAAAAAATAAAAGAAAAATAAACGAAATAGAATGATACATCGAGGAAAGAAGAAAAAGAAAAGAATAAAAGAGAAACAAAGCAAAAAGAAAACATAATTAAAAGTAAGAAAGAAATAAGATTGCAAAGGAAAGAAACAAACAAACAAAGCAAAAATGAAAGGGGAAAAAAACAACATATTTGAGCTGAAAACCGAAACTGCTGCCCAAATGATACAATTGAGACGAATGAAAAATAAAACGCTAATTCGTAAATACATCGTGTGTTATTAATTTACTCTAACATCTGCCCACTCTTTTAAACGTTGAATTTTGTGTTATTAACAGACAATGGAGTGTAGCCCTGTGGCGTTTCAATCGACATCCCAATGACACTCCTAATTGACACGATGCCTGTTCTATTCATTTCTGTTTTATCATAGACTAAGCCGACACGGATTCATAGCAACAATAGAATCAATGGATATCGATTGGTCAGAACCTTAAGAATTATCAACTAGTTATGTCTGGTTTATCTGATTGTGTCTAGCGTTAACTCCATATTGTCCGTAGGGTGAACATGATGGACACACAAAAAAAAATCACAGAGATACAGGAATGGATAATTAGATTGATTGATTTATGAGAAGAAGATTGTAAGGTAAAGAGAGAGAGAGAGAGAGAGAGAGAGAGAGAGAGAGAGAGAGAGAGGGGGGGGAGGGAGAGAGAGATGCTTCATTCAAAATGAATTGGTTAAAACAGCTTACGAGAGTTACAAAAAGTAAAAGAGTGAAATTCGATCATATTTTCATGTATAATAATAATAATAATAATAATAATAATAATAATAATAATAATAATAATAATAAATGATTACTGCAGCAACATTACTGAAACAACAAATAAGATAGAAAAAGAAGAGATGAGGAATCAGACGAGAAAAGAAAAATGGGAAGAGAAACAGCTACATGAATAATTCATAAGGATTACAAAAGATGAGACTAACAAAAACACTTAGAAATGGCTACAAAAAGGAAACTTAAACAAAGAAACTGAATACTTAATAACAGGAGCACAAGATAACGCGATTAGAACAAACCACATTAAAGCAAAGATTGACAAGACATGTGAAACCAGCAAATGCAGACACTGTGGAAAAAGAGGCGAAACGATAAAGCACATAAGTAAATGCAGCAATTTTACCCCAAAAGAATATAAAAATGGACACAATCAAGTAAGGAAGGAATTACACTGGCAATTATGCGGACAACTGAATCTTGAACACCCAGACAAATGATACAAGCACAAACCGGCAACAATACTTGAAAATAAATGTCACAAAAACTATGAATATACAAACAGATAAACCCATCCAAGCAAAGAGACATGTCATACTAGTTAACAAGAATGAAAATACCTGCCAGAGTATAGATTTTGCTGTTTCAGCAGACCACAGAGTGAAGATCAAGGAGACAGAGAAGCTGAGCAAATACACTGAACTGGCTAGAGAGTTCAAAGAAATATGGAAGATGAAAAAAGTCAAGATAACACTAATAGTAGGAGCGCTAGGAACAATACCAAAAACTTTGATATATGCTGGAGTCAAATCAGAAGTATGAAATTAAAAATGGAAACAAAACCTGACAAAAACAAAGCATCAACAAAACCTGGATGGGAAATAAGACCGGAAAGCCAAATCACCAAACTTAGAAAAGAAGCAAAATTCATAAATAGAATGAAAGAAAACAGAAATCTGTGAAAAAGGGAACATTTGACTTACAAGGAAAGACTCGATAAGAATCATAAAAAACTAAAATAAAAAATAGCAGCAAAAGAAGGAAGATTAAGGCAATACAAATATAAATTGGAACGATACAGACAAAGCAGGACCTTTAAAACCAATGAAAAACAATTCTATCAAAACATTAATGGAGGAATAATAAAAACGGAACAACCGAACACAAGAGAAACCAACTATTTCTGAAACCAGATATTGGGACAACCTCAAGATCACAACAGAAACGCCAAATGATTGAATGACATAAAGAATAAACTTCAGGAAACTGAAGAAGGAAAAGAAACGGAAATTAATGAAAAAAAAACAAAAAACACTGAAGACGACCTTAAGGAAAATAGCAAATTAGAAAACATCAGGCCACGATGGGATGCATACATATTGGTCCAAAAAATTCATGACACTACGTGATAGACTGGTGCAAAGTCTGAGAAGATGTATCCGCAAAACAGAAGTACCAGAATGGATGACCAAAGGAAGAACTACGTTAATACAAATAAATGCTGTAAAGGGGACGACACTAGACAATTACAGACTGATAACCTGCTTACTGACCATGTGGATAATTTTAACTGCACAACTGAATGAACAGATCTACTCCCTAGGCACTCATGAACTACTGCCCTAGGAACAAAAAGGATGCTGGAAAGGAAAAATAGGGACACACGACTTGCAATACATAGACCAAAATATCTTGAAAGATGCAAAAAGCAGGAAAAAGAACATAGCCATGGCATGGATCGATTACAAGAAGCCTATGAGAGAATCCCATAGGTATGAATAATTGAATGGCTAAAAATGTACAAAATATCCGATAAGATTATTAATACTATTAAGAAAGCAATGGAAACATGGAGACTGGAATTGACAGCTGAAGGACAACACTTGATTGTAATAAGAAAATAGAGAGGCATCTTCCAAGGAGACTCGCTATCACCACTACTGTTTGTCATAGCCACTCAACTACGTACTTAGAAAATGTAATGCCAAATAAAAGTTTACGGACACAGAACAAAGAATAACCACCTCATGTATATGAATGACCTGAAGCCGTTTGCAAAAAACAAAAAGGATCTAAAAAAAGCTGATAAAAACAAACAGAATATTCAGCCAGGACATTGGAAGGGAATTTGAGATGGAAAAGTGTGCACTATTGGAGATTAAAAGGGAAAACAAGACACCAGAGGATATTGAACTACCCAATCAAAAGGAGATGAGGACATTTGATGAAGATGACACATATGAATATTTGGATGTCCTAAAAGCAGATGCCATTAATACTACAGAAATGAAAGAGAAGATTGGAAAAAGTACTTAAGAAGAACAAGAAAACTCTTAGAAACAAAACTATACAGTACAAATTTAATTAAAGGAATAAACACCTGGCGGTATCGCTAATAAGGTACTCTGGACCATTCATAGGCTGACGAAAGAGGAACTTGGGAATCTTGATCAGAGAACTAGGAAACTAATAACAATTCACAATGCATTACACCCAAAAGATGATACCGACCGACTGTGTGAAAAGGAACCAAGGGGAAGGAAAACTAATAAATGTAAAAGACTGTGCAGAAAAAACAAAAAAGACTTGGAAAAGTACATGAACCAGAACACAGAAAGATTGATCAACACAGCCAGAAACATCGTCAGGAGGAAAAATACAGGATATGATGAAACAAAAAACAAAAAGACAAAATAAGAAAAGGACAAGAGAAAGCATCACATAGACGATTCATAGAAATGATAAAAGAAAAGATCACATAAACATCTGAATATGGCTAAGGAAAGGACGCATAAAGAGAGAAGCAGAATCTCTACTGACAACTGCACAGAACAATGAGATTAGAATGATCCACATTAAAGTTAAAATACATAAAACACAGAAAAATAGTAAATGTAGATGTTGTGGCTAAAAAGACGAGACAATAAACCACATAATAAGCAAATGCAGCAAATTAGCCCCCCAAAATATAAGGATAGGCACGACCACATGGAGAAGACAAAAAAATGAGATGCTCATCAGAAAACATGCAGACAAATGGCTCAAATATCCGTCGGAGACTGTACTGGAAAATTAAAGCCATAAAATCTTTTGGGATATGGAGATACAAAAACATAAACCCAGCCAATCCAGAAGACCGGACGTCATAATAATTAACAAGAAAGAAAGAATGTGTCAAATTGTAGATTTTGCCGTTTCAACAGGCCATAGGGTGAAGAGGAAAGAGCTTATTGCCACTCAAACCACAGTGAATACCAATGATCATTGCCAGTGAGAAATCAATGGCAAGTGACTGCTGTTATAATGCACATTTATTTGCAAAGGTTGTCGAAAGCGGTGTGGATTACTGGAAATTTGAGGAAACTTTTTGTCTCTGATGATGGCCTGTGTGAGAACTCCTAGTGAAGACTGGAGCCCACAGAGGATAGGTATTAGTACATTCGTGACAGAAAACTCTTCTAAAGAACCCAATGAAATGTGAGTTATGTCCTTTTTGTTTAAAAAAAAATGGTAAATGTTACTTCAAATTCATTTCAGAAAACAGTCTTTGTTTCGATATAAACGTATAATTCTGTTTGTCAATTCCAACTTAATGCAAATCCTCTAAAAATGAATGGAAAAAAGCTAGATGGGCGGCTAGCGAAATTTGTTACAGGGCGAAAAAAAAGAAAAAAAGAGGAATTCTATATTTTTTGTGGTAACGACAGGCAGAATGTTTGCGTTTGAGTATGTGGATATGTGTATACATAGATACATATTCGTATGTTTTTACTAGAAAGGACTGTTTCCACCCTCCACCCCCTCCTATCCCTTACCCTCTACTGACCAACGACCTGGCATTTAACAAGACTGGAGCCCACAGAGGATAGGTATTAGTACATTCGTGACAGAAAACTCTTCAAAGACCCCAACGAAATGTGAGTTATGTCCTTTTTTGTTTAAAAAACAAAAAAAGAAGGTAAATGTTACTTCGAATTAATTTCAGAAAACAGTCTTTGTTTCGATATAAACGTATAATTCTGTTTGTCAATTCCAACTTAATGCAAATCCTCTAAACATTGATGCAAAAATACCCAGACGGGCGACAGGCGAACTATCTAGTTAAATGTTTGTCCGAATTTATAGCAGAAACCAGACTTTTTCCGATATTGACGTAGAAATTTGCCCCGCCTTTGAACGAGGGAATTAAATACTACCAAAGAAAATTGCCCTCCTCCTCTTTTACCATACATTTCCAGCGCCTAAACCGTATGGTGTAAGGTAGACCTATCTTCAAACGCCCTCTTTCAGAGCATGACTTTCGACTTTTACTAAGTAGAATACTTATTTATTTATCTTATCTATCTATTTTTTTTAATTTGATTTATTTATTTTATTTTTTTATTTTCTTATTTATTTACTTTTCTTTGTCCCATATGTATGTGTGATAGTGCCCGGTACCTCTTGGATACACAGGAGCTTTACACTATCCCTGCATCATAACCACAGGTAAAACAATTCTGGGCTCGGTGTTGCCACAAACACCAAATCATGAAAAATGTAAATTACAAATAATCCAAACCTTGGGACCCAGAAGAAAGATCTGGGTGTCATGATCGGCAGGCGCTCCTTCGGTGGCTAGCATGGGGGACCCGGTCGTCATCCTGCGAATGTTGGCCAACTTTCTAGTTTCAGAAACTCAAATGACATGGACGCTGAACAGGTAAGTATGACCTCTAATTGCAGGGAACAAAATGATACCGAACAAACACACACAACCATGATAGCCATCAAAAGAAAAACAACCGACGAAAGAAATGGACAACAAAAGAGAACAGACTCGTAATGGAATGCTACTATAGAAGCCATCCTAAATATAGATATGCAGGTTATCGGAAACGAATGAAAGATCTATGGGACCTATCCAGTGACTACCATACGACAGAACAAAGAATTGCGGACCAAGCAAGAGTGATACTCAAGAAAGGCTGGCTCTCTAAACTAGAACTAACAGAAATCCAGCGAAAAATAAATGATGCAACTGAACAAGAAGCATCCCCCAACGGAACCACACGTAGAGCAACCCCACAAGTTGAAGCCTCACAAGTAAAAACACAAAAGGCCGAGGACCAACAAAGAACGAAGTCTACAAACGTGGAAACCGAGAATAATGAAACAGAACTAACAGAGAATGAAGCAAATGAAATAAACAAAATAATACAGCTGATGAACGAAGAAAAAACAAAGTTCCCATCGTTAAAGAACCAAGAGCAGAAGAAATTAAAAACTGAAACAGAGAATGTTAACAAACTCCTCCCACATATCCCAACAAATACAATCACAGACTTAAACAATTTCATTTACGCAGGCGCCAAAATGGTAAGTATGAAACTTAAATCAGAAAAACAACCGGGGACAAGCGGATCGACAAAACCTGGATGGGAAATAAGACTAGAAACCCAAATACACAAACATAAAAAAGAAACCAAAATGATCAACAGGAAGAAAGCAATGTGGAGAAAACGGAATATTGGAAATGTAACTGACAGGGAGAGGCTAAACAAGAAACATGAAGTACTGGACCAAAAAATAAAAGCAAAAGAAGTGAGATTGAGACGATATAGATATAAATCTGAACAATGCAAACAAAACAGAACATTTAAAACTAATGGAAGCCAATTCTACCAAAATGTGAACGGAGGAAAAACAAAAACAGAACAATCAAATCCGACAGAAACAAAACTCTACTGGAGTAAAATATGGGAAGAGCGACGAGATCACAATAGAAATGCCGAGTGGCTGAAAGACATGAAAGAAGAGTTACAACAAATAGAAGAAGGAACAGTGAATGAAAGCAGCAAGGAAACCCTAAAGAAAACCATAGGAAAAATGGCAAACTGGAGAGCACCAAGGCACGACGGGATACATGCATACTGGTTCAAAAAATTCACAACCTTACACAAAAGGCTAGCCCAAAACCTGAGAAGATGTATACAGGAAGTAAGTGTACCAGACTGGATGACAAAAGGTAGAACCACACTGCTACAGAAGGACACGGAGAAAGGAACCGTCCCTAGCAATTATAGGCAAATCACGTGCTTACCAACTATGTGGAAGATACTGACAGAACAACTGAGGGAACAAATCTACCACTCACTGAATAACCGTGGGCTCATCTCCGAGGAGCAGAAAGGATGCCAAAAAGGAAAAAGAGGAACACATGACCTGTCATATATAGATCAAAAGATCTTAAAGGAGGTAAAAAGGAGGAGAAAGAATTTAGCCATGGCATGGATCGACTACAAAAAAGCATACGTCAGGATCGCCCAAGCATGGATAATAGAATGCCTAAAAATGTATAAAATACCAAGCAGGATCACCAACGTAATAGAAAATGCAATGAAAACATGGAAACTAGAATTGATAGCTGATGGACAACACATAACAGAAATTAACATACAAAGAGGCATCTTCCAAGGAAACTCGCTATCACCACTACTGTTCATCATAGCCATGATGCCCTTGAACAGCATTCTGAGAAAGTGCTAAGCCGGATACAAGTTCTCCAATACAGAGGAAAAAATGAACCACCTGATGTACATGGACGATCTGAAACTTTTTGCAAGGACCGAAAAGGAGCCAGAGACACTAATTAACACTACCAGAATCTTCAGCCAAGATATCCAAATGGAATTTGGAATGGAAAAGTGCACACAACTAGTTATAAGAAAGGGAAAACTGGAAACGACAGAAGGCATGGAACTACCCAACCAAACAGAAATGAGGGCACTAGGGAAACAAGACGACTATAAATACTTGGGAATTCTGGAAGCGGACACCATCAGAGCAACAGAAATGAAAGAGAAAGTTGGAAAGTAATACCTCAGGAGAACAAGAAAACTCCTGGAAACTAAATTATATAGTAGAAACCTAATAAAAGGTATTAATACATGGGCAGTATCACTATTCTAGACCGTTTATAGGATGGACAAAGGAAGAACTGAGACAACTCGACCAGAAAACCAGGAAACTCATGACCATGCGTAATGCACTACACCCAAAGGACGATATTGACAGACTCTACGTGAAAAGGAAAGACGGTGGGAGGGGACTGATCTGTATAGAAGACTGTGTGAAGGATACAACAAAAGAACTAGAAAAATACATAATGCAAAACACTGAAAGGATAATTATGGCAGCGAGAGACACTGAAAAAAACAAAACAGAAAACAGAGGGACAAACGACAAAACGAGAAAAGAGAAATGGGAAGAGAAACAACTCCACGGAAGATTCATAAGAATGACAAAAGATGAGAATAACGAAAACACCTGGACATGGATGTGAAAAGGGCATATAAACCGAGAAACTGAATCTCTGATAACTACAGCACAAGATAACTCGATAAGAACCAACCATATTAAAGCAAAGATCGATAAAACACAAGAAAACAGCAAATGCAGACTCTGTGGAAAAAGAGACAAAACGATAAAACATATAGTAAGCGAATGCAGCAAACTTGCCCAAAAGGAATACAAAAACAGGCATGACCAAGTGGGGAGGGTGGTACACTGGGAATTGTGTAAACAACTGCATTTTGAGCATACAGACAAATGGTACAAGCATAAACCTGCAACAGCACTCGAAAACGAGAACCACAAAATCCTATGGGACATGAACATACAGCCGGACAAACCCATCCAAGCAAGAAGACCAGATGTCGTAATAATTAACAAGAAAGAAAAATCCTGTCAAATCGTGGACTTTGCAGTCTCAGCTGATCACAGGGTGAGTATGAAAGAAAAGGAGAAACGAAGCAAATATACAGAGCTAGCCAGAGAGTTAAAAGGGATTTGGATGATGAAGAAAGTCCAAATAGTACCGATAATAGTAGAAGCACTAGGAATCATTCCGAAAAACTTCGAAAAAAGAATGGCAGAAATTGGAATCAGAGGAATAACTGCAAAAGTACAATGACTAACGATAATGAAAACGACTGAAATATTAAGGAAAACCCTTGAATGCGGAGAATAATACAAGACAATATAACAAATAAGCGTTACAGGGAATGAAGAACACCGAAACTGCATATTTACAAGTTCTACACCCCCCCATCATGCATCCCCCCCATTGTTTCATAACCGCCCCCCTCCAAAAAAAAAATGATACCAAAGGGCCGAGAAGGTCAATAAGGACTGAAAGACCGAGGAGCGAGCGCCAACCAAAACCTCGGCTGGACAAGCACAAAGAGAACTGGGACGCTGGGGAGGCTGAGTGCCGCTCAAATTCCACTATAAACCAATGCCCACTACCAGCGAGAAATCAATGGTAAGCGGCTGTTGTGATGATGCAAATTTATTTGCAAATGCTATCGAAGGAGGTGGAGAGAGTTGGACGTCTGGGGAGACTTGTTGTCACTCAGCTTCCAGAGAATACCACAGGTTTCCAATCAGATCATTTGTTGACTTGTGTGAAAGCTCCATGTGAGGCAATAATAATAAGATTAAAAAGAAAGGATCAATAAGACATAAGAAACGAGCAAATGCAGACACTGTGGACAAAGAGGCGAAACAATATATAAAACACAAAGGGGCGTCACAAGGAATCATGAAAACTGAAACTGTACAATTGTAAGTGAACCCCCTGTGCCCCTTACCTTACTCTAATTTTTTTTTTTTTTTTGTGTGTGTGTGTGTGTGTGTGTGTGTGTGTGTGTGTGTGTGTAAGTGTGTGTGTGTGACCAAAAACAGGCGCCACACCAAATAAACGAGGAGAATCAAGGAGGATGGAAAGATCGAGGAGATAAAGCACTAGCTTTTTGCCACCCAAATTTCAGTGATGACCAATGATCGCCGCCAACAAGAAATCAATGGTAAGCAGCTGTTACGATAATGTAACTTCATCTGAAATGATTATCAAAAGAGGTGAAGAGTACTGGAAATCTATGGAGGCTTGTTGTCACTCAGACTCCATAAAACGCCACAAGTTATTTTCAAAGAGAAATCTTTGATGATGGCCTTTATGACTACTCCTAGTGAATAATAATAATAATAATAATAATAATAATAATAATAATAATAATAATAATTTTTTTTTTTTTTTATTACATTTTCACCCCAAACAAGGCACATTGCCACTTTGGTGTAGGGGGCTACTATCAGGGGAAACATCTACTGGGGTACTATGTAGGGATTAGGGCAGCGAGATGTTGGTTCACGTTGCACTTGAACTTATGCATGTCAGTACAGTTGGGGAAGCAGTGACCCGGAATGGAATTCCAAAGTCTAGCAGTTCTGGGGAAGAAACTACTGGAGTAGAAGGATCTTTTACATCTAGGGATCTCTACAGTGTGGGGGTGGGATTTTGCAGCTTGTCGGGTCTGTCGAGGGTGTTCACGTCGTGGGGGCACAAGTGCTTGCAGTTCTTCAGAGCATTCACCATTATAATACTTGTAGAACAGGCAGAGGGATGCAACGTTTCGACGATGGGACAGAGGCTGAAGTTTTGATGCCAGTTTAGGGCCTATCAGATTTGCGACTCTCTTTTGAACCCTGTCAAGGAGCGAGAGACAAGTAGCCGATGCACCGGCCCAAATATGACAGCAATACTCCATACATGGGCGAATAGTGGCCTTATAGAGGTACAGGATACTTTCGGGTGTTAAAAGTTTTCTAGCACGGTAGAGAGAGCCCACCTTCCTTGCAGCGGCCCTGGCAATGCCCTCGATGTAACTGTTCCAACTCATGTTTCCAGTGAACGTTAGGCTAAGGAGCTTGAGAGACGTACTCTCAGATAAAGAGTCGTTGGCCATTGCTATAGGTGGTAGAGAAGGTTTCTTGTAATTATTGAATGAAACCAGTTTTGTCTTGGTGGCATTGAACGTTACCATCCATTTTTGTCCCCATTCCACTACTGATTGGAGGTCATCCTCTAGTGTTTCTGCCATTACTTTAGATATATGTTCGTTTGTTTTCCTGTCGTGCCTGCTATAGAGTGTGGTGTCATCAGCATATATCCCCATCTCAGAGGCAATCTTGTCGGGGAGGTCATTTATGAATATCAGGAACAGCAGAGGTCCCAGGATAGATCCCTGGGGCACTCCCGCATTTATATCATATTGTTTAGATGTACGACCGTCGAGGACAACCTGGATTTTTCTCTTATCTAAGAAGGATTTAATTACGTTAAGTATTCTACCAGTGATACCGTAAGATCTAATCTTCCTGAGGAGACCCTCATGCCACACCCTGTCAAAAGCCTTAGATATATCTAGAGCTACCGCTCGTCCCTCTCCCGCTTTGTCCAGTGAATGGTATATGCGTTCAGAGATTACAGTGAGGATGTCTGCCGTGGAACGGGCTTGTCTAAATCCATATTGACGGTCGGTCAGAAGTTTAGCATCTGTAAGGTGCTGGACTAGAGCATGGTTAATTAAGGTCTCAAATATTTTGGCAAAAAGTGGGAGGAGGCTAATAGGGCGATAATTTAATGGGTCAGTTCTTTCGCCAGAATTCTTGAATACTGGTACTACAGAAGCAGTTTTCCAACAGCTCGGAAAGCAAGATTCATTAAGGCATTTGTTGTAGAGTTTGGAGAGAACTGGAGCTACTTCGGCTGAGCACTTTTTTAATAGCACAGCTGGGATGAGGTCGGGTCCACATGCTTTGGAAGTGTCAAGGTTTTTTATGATAGCATGCACCTGAGCAGGGGTGATTTTCAGGTCGTCTAGCGTGGCGTCTGTCCGCATAGGAAATTGAGGTAGGGGGTGGTTTAGAGGGTCCAATGTGGAGTTTGGCAAGCATGTTAGCCTTCTCGGTTGCTGAGCAAAGAACCTCGTGATTGTTGGTTAATGGGGGAATTGTTGATTGCCCATTATTTACTACACTGTTGTAGATTTTCCAGAAGTCACGAGTTCCTAGTTTTTGTGCTTCGATGCGTTTTTTCGTGGTTTCCGTAAATTCCCTCTTAGCTGTCGCTATTTCTTTCTTAACGTTACTTCTAGCTTCTATGTACTTCTGTCTGTTTGAACTGGACTTATGTCGATTAAACCTGCGGAATGCATGCTGCCTTTGAGCAATGGCAGTTGCGCAAGTCGAAGTAAACCATTGGGGAGAGTGGGGCTTGCTATAGAATTTCCGCATGGGAACATGCGCTTCGATTGCAGTTTTGAACCATTCAGTGGTCTCGGTTGCACACTGTTCAGCAGGAAGAGAAAAAATATTTCCCCATGGGGCGTCTCTGATAAGATCTCTGATAGCTTCCCAGTCAGCCTTTTTATAATATCTCGTTGTTTTGAGCACTGGCTCTTCAGTTTTGGGTCTAGAGTTTAGGGCGATTTCAACCATTATCACCGCATGATCAGCGTTCCCAAGTGGGCTGTCGGCTTTCGTTACACAATCATCAGGAACTGTGGTCAAAAACAGATCTAATAGTGATGCGTGTTGTTCTTCCTGATCAGGGAAGCGGGTTGGAAAAGTAACAATTTGCGCTAGGGAGTGAGATACAGAGAAGCTATGAGTTGCGCTGCCTGCTGCATCTGTGTAAGTAGAGAATCCAAGCCAGTTTTTGTGATGAACATTAAAGTCGCCAAATACATGTACTTGGGCGCTAGTGTCGAAGGAGAGTGCTGTGTCTATGCTGTCAGATACTTTGTTTATTATGGTGCAGTCTTGGGTCGAGGGAGAGCGGTAGAGAAAGTAAAAGTAGCTAATGTTGTGTTGCATGATTAGTCTAAAGCACATAAAGGCTTGATCCTCCGTTTCTAGGTTTGTTTCCTTAGTCAAGGGAAGGGTATTACGAATGTAAACTCCAAGTCCGTGCATATGTCTGTCAGAGTCCTTACGGCAGAGTGGGAGATATCCAGGCATGTTAAAGTAGTTAGAGGGGATGGAGGAGTGTAGGTTAGTCTCACTTAGTGCTAAGATATCCGGGGTATTTGTTAGGAGAAATGCTTCAACATCAGCTAAATTAGTTCTAAGCCCACGGATATTTGTGAATGCAAGCCTCAAGGGAGGAGGCAAGTTGGATTTGTTTGACCCTAAGCCTGGTTTAAGCTTATTTTTAGATTGTACTGTCATCATGTTTTTTTAACGAGTTTCAGTTGGGTTAGGGGAAGCCGAACAGGAGGATTATGCAGAATATCACACATGCATCACAAGTAGACCATCAGCTGACCCTCCATCAACTAGGACTGTGGCCTCAGGAAAGCCCACCGGGGATGAGTGCAGGGTCCCTTTCCATGCGCGCCATGGCACTGCAAACATCCCGATATTATTCAACTGTTGATGGAGCAGCCGCTCTAAGCGCTACCAAAGAGTTAGGGCTCCTGTACTACCAGTCGGAAACAGCAGCCAGTAACTGTCAATCCGGTACCCTCAACCCTTCGGAGGAAGGTCAACCCAATCTAATTGCTCAGGCATATGTGGTACTCAAGCATTCTCAAGTGCCCAGCTTTAGGGGTGGGGTGTGTCGGGAGTGGGGAAACGGCGTTCATTGCCCTAGACAAGAAACAAGATCTACCACTGGGTGTTTCTGTCGAATCACTGTGATAGTATCTCTGCGCCTGACTAATAGGCAAAGAAGGAGTATGGAAGCCGGGCGATAGGCAGGACCTATCTACTCCTTAAGCATTTTAGGTTTGCAAACCGGTAATTTGATTGAGTCACCAGCTCTAGGAAGGTTGTCATCCAAGACTGAAGAGGCCTCCCTCCTCTTTGGTTTGGTTTCAGAGTTTTCCTTCTCCTAGACGGATGATCTGGAAAGATCTACTGGGTCCGTCACCACTGAGAGGGTTTGCTCCGCGCCTGGGTTCTGATCCAGGTATTTCTGTGACCCCGCGTGGTTAGTTAATGTTATTGGGTTATTTTGTAGAGGTTATATCTGCTAAAATAGTTACACTCCTCAAAGTGGATTAGGGACATTGTTATTTCATTGTTACTGGATAAAGAGGTTGAGTAGAGCTCATGCAGTGTAAGCAACTATGATTGTAAGGAGGCTTGTTAGGAGGAGATAATGTGGTTTGAGGCTTTCTCTTTTGTATATATATATATATTTTATTTTTTCCTTTTATTTTTATTTATTTATTTATTTATTTTTTTTTTTTATTCATGTGAGCTTGGGTCTAGTATAATATTAGAGTGTGAGTAGGTGTTAAGAATTGAACTACGAGTTGTGCCCAAGCTATATTTTAGATGATAGCAGGGCATGAGATGCGAGTGCAAATATAGTACGGGTAAAAACAGTAAGTTTTGAGTCATGTGTAATTTGGTAAATAGATATATGGGCTGGTTTTAGTAGGTAACCTGGTTAAAAAAGGCATTACTATGCTTCCATTTCCATTGTTACTGGGAGAGGGTATAGGTAAAAATTCGTGCTGTGAAAGCAGCTAAATTTGCTACAGTATTGGATTGAGAGAGACGAGTTAATGTATGGTTAGATATAGTTTTGTAAGTTTAGGGATGGATGATTAGATATGGTTTAGTAGGTTTAGGATAAGGATAAAGTGTTAAGGTATGATTTACTTATTAGAAATTCTGATTTGGTGCCCAAACCGAATATTTAGTAAGACTGAAATATAAGATATGCTCAGTATAGATACAAGAGAACATTTGATATGGAGTACAGTTATACCTGATAGATATAGGTTATTGCATATGTTGTAAATATAGTTAAATATAGATGGATGGATAAGTAGTAATGTATACGAATGCATGGAATTTTGGACACTTTGAGTAAGTTGCCTTTAGACTACAACGGAGGAGAATGACTTCGCCTTTCTCTTAATATCCGGAAGTTTTTATTTCAATGAGTACCGGTTTAGTTTGTGTAATGATTATTGCAATACTATCTCTTAATAAAGAGATATTAATGGTTGCTGTTCATTATAGATTACTTTAAGTCAATGTATAGGACTATGGCTAGTAAGTATTTACTTAGAAGCTTGGTTATGGGTTAGGAGTTTTAATCAGGGGCATACCTAGGGAATTTTGGTTGTTAATGGGTATCGATTTTCGAGTCTGTTAGGGTCAAGGGCGGAGAGCAAGGACCTCTCTAAGTTACGTGAAACGGATTAGGTTTAGTGGCAACTTGAGAAATAGAGCAGTTTGATTTGTTAGTGATCAGGAGAAAGAGAATTTAAGTAAAAAATAAAAAGGTTTGTCATGCAAAACAGACGATGCAGTCATCTTGGAGGTAAAGTATCTATAGGGGGTACTTAGTATACAACTAGCAGTATTTTTCAGTTTTGAGAGGAATTTTAGGTGCAATAGTTTCATGGTTTGTTGTACAAGTCCGTAGTCTAGGTCAGGGACAAAGCACTTCTAATATTGCAACTGGGTGTATCTAATTTTAAAAGTAGTTGAATAGAGTATTATGAGGTGTTCTACTTAGCTTAGGGATAGAAAGGAAATTTAAGGTAATATTCAGAGTGATATAAGCAATTTCATGAGGATCAGATATATGATCACTGGATGTTATGCTGCTCAGAAGAATTCTTGTATCTATTCAGAAGGATGTCTTGGTGATATAAGGTCTGATACATTAAGAGTCTGAGGATACAGGAGGTTGTGAGCTGGTGAGGATTCAGTACAGGCGATTATATATAGTTAACAAAGGTGGTTTAGTTTGTACGCACGTATTGTACATATAAGTATACTGCTTCAGTTCTATCCTCTATTGTAAAGGAAACCCCGTCTGCATTTCGATTGGCAATTTTGTCAAAAGAGGAAATTTAAAACAGCTTATCTAATTTTTCGTATTTTGATGAAATGATGGATCAAGAGCAAAGGTGTCCGGAAAGGAAATGGCAGTGTACAAGTAAGGGGGGGGGGTCACTGATATCTTATTAGCGTTATTTTAATTGAGTAAATTAACATTAAAAAAAAAAAAAAAAAAAATCGCCTTGCGATGGCTGATTTATATTAAGTAACGTACTTAAATAATAATAATAATAATAATAATAATAAATGGTTGCTACTAAGGAGAAATTAATAGTAAATGGCTGTTGCGATAACACATAATTCTCAAAGATTTTCGAAAGAAGCGAAGAGACCTGGAAATCTGGAAAGACTTATTGTTATTCAGACTCAAGGGAACATCACAAGTTTTTTCAAAGATACATTTTTGAAGGCTTTTCTGAAAACACCTAGTGAGTAATAATAATAGTTTGAAAAAAGAATGGGAGAGATTGGACTCAGGACGATTGCTGAGAAGATACAACGGATAATAATAATGTAAACGGATAAGATATTAAGGAAAACCCTGGAATACATAAGCTGCAGGCACAAGCCAGACATATAAAAACCGCTACAGATGTAAAACACAAAGAAACACTACATGGGATCAATGAAAATTGAAACTATATAATTGTAAGTTAACCGCCCCCCCCTCCTAAAAAAACAACAAAAAAACAAAAACAAAACAATGTCGACATCAACTTGTACCACACCAAATAGTTCAGGAAGGTTAAGGAGGATGGAAAGACTTAGGAGAGAAAGCACTAACCAGGCTCCACTGGATGAGTTCGAAGATAACTGGGACCTTGGAAAGGTTTATTGCCATCCGAATTTCAGTGAAGACCAAGGGTCGCTGCTGACGAGAAATCAATGGTAAACGGCAAGTTAATGTGCGAACTTATCAAAAGAGGTAAAGAGTACTGGAAATCTGGGGAGACTTGTTGTCACTCAGACTCTAGGGAATACCACAGGTTGTTCTCAAAAAGAAATCTTTGATGATTTTGTGTGTGGAGATGGAATAGCACGATGATCTGGCGTTTCCTGGATGGATAGGTGTGCATGAATAATAAAATAAAAGTTAAAATATGTGTGTAAACACACACACACACACACACACACACACACACACACACACACAGACACACACACACACACACACAGACACACACACACACACACGCACTCTCTCTCTCTCTCTCTCTCTCTCTCTCTTTCTCTCTCCCTCTCTAACTGTTTTCTTTCATCTTGAAGTTCGTAGGTGCTGCAATTATTAGCATTTAATGTGCAATGTGACGATCACACCTCGATTGAACGCTATACTTTGATTACTGTTCTATTCATGTGCATAAACGTTTTGTGCTCTGCCATTTTTAATTTTAATTAAATAAACAAATGCATAAAAAGAAAAACCAAATAAAAAATGTCAGAGAAGCGAAATTATTTTCACTAAGTATGTATATTAATGTATGTATTGTCATGCTTACGAAGAAGAAGAAGAAGAAGAAGAAGAAGAAGAAGAAGAAGAAGATCGGTAACATGTTGCTATTTAACACTATTTATTATGACGTGAACTTCAGAAACAGAAAAAGCACGCATGCGCGAAACAATTGCACAAATGGCAATACGCAAACAAAAAACAAAAACCACCAACAACAACAGCATAAAACAAAGGACAGGGATTACAGTGGAAAATGGGGTGGGGCCTTATGTAACTGAAACTGTCGATGGAAAAAGTATTTCTCGTTTTTCTTTGTAAACCAAATCCACGTGGGTTTCAGTTTCTGGTTTATTTATGTACTAGCGGGGGTGGGTACTCAGTGTTGCCCGGGTGTTTGGAGGTGTGTGCGGTTTTAGGTAAATCAAAACACCCGGGTGTTTGCGTCGGGGGGGGGTAAAATAAAAGAATTTTGGTAGGTAAGCATGAAAGATCGAACCCGAACCCTTGAGTCCAAGTTGGAAATTCGAGTGTGAAAAAAAATGTGCGACGTTAACCACTGGGCCACCACGAAATAGTAACGGAAACATGTTTGAGTTTATTTAAGTATTAAAACTTGGCAGGTGCCCGTACTTAATGGGGTCAACTTTGACTGCGAGGCAGTATTTTATTTACTGCGGAGCAGGATTTTTTTTCCCCCCAAGATGTTGTAGAGAAAACGAGCTCCCCATAAAAAGAGGATTGCCCAAATTGAATAGCAATTGTCTGATATAAGGAGAAACTCCACATTGATCAACTTTCAGACGTTTCCGGCAATCGCGACCGGAAAAATGCCGCCAGAATTAGTTTCGCTTTTATTATACAATAAAAGCTTAATGCACATGCAGCAATCGAAAAATGCTGAATATTTATCTTTTCAAAGTCAAGCAAATTAAATAGACAGACCAAATTAAATAGACCCCCATTGTTAATTCGTATATATTATCATTTAGACGTGATATAAAAAGTTTTAAGAAGAAATGAGTTGACCGATCGCTTCTCGGAAAAGTCTTTTACAGACATACACAAAAAGCGAACATACATACATACACACATACACACATTTTCGCTTTTATATTTATAGATGAACTAGCGGTGGGTACCCGACGTTGCCCGGGTGCTTGTAGGTGTGTGCGTTTGGGGGGGGGGAAGAAGAACAAAAAGGAAACTTAACCCTGTTTAAATATAAAAAACGATAAAAAAAATAAGGAGAGGGAGCTTAGTGATAGGTCGGCTCGAACCCGGAGCCTTGAGGCCCATAGGCTGAGCCTGAACACCTGCGCTACAGCGACAGTCAATGTAAGAGTGATTAAAAAGTGAATGTCAAACATTATGCTATTCCGCAGTTTTTTATGAGCTCAAATCGTTTTACTGCAAGATAGTTGACGGTGATGTTTACATCCGGTTCGAATCCAGTTTTGCTGTTT
>NC_136500.1:262500-320000 GCF_053919585.1 Euprymna scolopes | reverse complement strand
AACAAAAACAAAAAAAAAACAAATAAACAAAAAACACACACACGCACAGGAAAATCTGTATCTCTTATTTTCAGTGCCAATTCACTGACGGTTAACTGCATAGGACAAACAGAGGAAAGGCACCCCCAAAGTAAATTTTTTCTCACCTCACGAGCTCGTACTTTGAAAACTGCTGGGCCCTCCTGCTTTACACCTTGGAACTCTCTTTGGAAAAGAACTCTTCTATCACTGTTTTTCTGTTTTGAGCAAAAGCATGGCCCCCTATCCGTCTGAGTTTGGTTTTTTATCCCTTTAAAGTCTACGGAATTCTTGCGGTTAATCTCGCCTTTTTCCCAATAAAACCAACCACGCCTACCGCGTCTTCTTCTTCTTCTTCTTCTTCTTCTTCTTCTTCTTCTTCTTCTTCTTCTTCTTCTTCTTCTTCTTCTTCTTCCAGCCTTCGTCTTTTGCCATTATCTACATCCACACTGAATATCTGCTACCCCAGCGTCTCGTTGACGGTTACAAATCTCTGACTTCCACTCTCTGAAGGTGTATCAAAGCAGGCCATTCGCGGGCCCGTGTCCCACTATGGGTCTCAGGTCTCTTACATGGCGTGGCATTCCATCAACTGATATATTCTGTGTACTGGTACTCCCAGTCATACGTCCCACTACATATTTTGTGGTACATAGACCATGTGGAGCCTTTACCCACACTTGGTCACTCGTTTGGAAGACAGTCTGCTGTTGATTGTATATCGGTTCCGCTGTTTCATCAATTCCTTTAAGCTGTATGCAGTACCGATAGACCATGTTGGCAGGTGCTGCAGCAGAGGACTAGTCATCCTTTAGTATAAAGTTGTACCGGCATACTGCCTCTGGCATAGTACACCGTTTTGTGGCTGTGATCCTTTTCACACTTCTATGACATCGCTCGATGATGCCGTTACTGGAGGGGACACACACACAACGAAATCGAAGTCTGATTCTCTATTCATCCATGAAAGCTTTAAAGAAGCTGCTCTGAGAGGCAATGTCATTATCCATTAGAATTTCTGATGACAGCCCTCGTTCATGGAAAAGCATCCCTAGCTGGTTGATTATACTTTTCACATCTTGCTGAGCAAACTGAGTGGGGCTGCAGTGAATCAATATAAAACAATGGGCTCCATTATAATGAGTGATATCCATCACTATTCTATGCCATGTTCGTTTAACATTTAAAGCCCCCTTTGATCGGTGTATGGATGACGGATCGATCGACTGACATTCTTCGCATTCTCTGACGACGGTTCTCCCGGCGGCTTTGGAAACCCTAGAGTTAATTTGTTTCACAAAGTAGAGTGTCCGTTTCACACCAGGCTGACAGCTTTGTTCATGAACAATTTTTATCTGGTCCAACCTGACCGAGATCATGAATGTAATGCAGGTAGGTTGCACAGGCTCAGTGTTCCTCTTAATTGCATTAAGCCACTGCTGAGACACTCTAGTCAATCGCTCTGTCTTGTTTTGGCTAGATTTGACCAAGAACACAACCATCGGCAAACAACCACGCCTACCGCTCCTTCTTCTTCTTCTTCTTCTTCTTCTTCTTCTTCTTCTTCTTCTTCTTCTTCTTCTTCTTCTTCTTCTTCTTCTTCTTCCAGTCCTCGCGTATCGACAACAGACAGAGAAGACCTTTTAGAGGTGAGTGCGTTAGAAGAATTACTGCTACATACTTAGTTTATTTTTAAAATAGATGTTGTTCCATTATTTTTTACGCCAATGTTTTAGACAGTTTTTTTTAATTCCTGAATCCTTCGTTTGTCAGTATTATAAGAACACTGAGGTATTTAAATTAGAGTATCCTCCATGAGTTCTCGAATCTTCTTTTCCACTGTTATAACCATGTTTAAAGGGCTACAAGGTAAACAGAACACGAAAATAAAGTAGCAAAATGTATTAGCAAAAATATACAAAAGTTTGAGTCTAATCGATTTCGGTTGGTCCACTAGATATCGACTCCCCCATTAATGCCTTATCTTCCAGTATTTATAGTGTATGGATCAGTTAATTCATACGTTACCCATGTAGTTCTGTCACAATAATAACAGGAAATTATGACACCTAAAGGCAGTATGTTCACAATTTTGCACAAGTATTTGTCAATGAGAAAGTTGTGTTCAAAACTGATGCTCCATTTGCGCACAGTCGATGAAAAACAACAACGCTTCACTGATTCAGAATGTTGTTTGCAATTGATTCAACAAAACAATAGATAATTTTTGCATTAATTTGTGGCAATGGATGAAACATGGACCCACCACTTCACTTGTGTCAAATCAGTATTCAGCTGAGTGGACAGCAGTAGGTGAAAGCTGTCCAAAGCAATCAAAGGCAATAATTAGTAGGCATGATTTTGGCCTCTGTATTTTTGGAATATGCAAGATATTTTGTTAATTGATTACCTTGAAAAAGTAAGAACCCTCACTAGCGAATATTATTATTTTTTTTTGCGTTTGAAGATAGAAAACGCAAGAAATGATCACAAATGAAGAAGAAAATGTGTTCTTTCATAAAAAAATGCATAATGTAACAATTTTAGAGATTTCCTCTGTTACTATAGATAGAACTGATATTATCATTTAAGCATGGTGAAAGGACTATTCTATGGCTAATTATACATTACCTGAAAGTACTTTGTTCAGACTCCTCGGCTTAACATTCACAGGGAACATGAGTTAGAACAGATACATCGAGGGTATTGTCGAGGCTGCTGCAAAGAAGGTGGGTTCTCTCTACCATGCTAGAAAATTACTTACGCCTGAGAATGTCCTGTCTCTCTACAAGACCACAATTCGCCTATATATGGAGTTTTGTTGCCACATTTAGGCTGATGCATCTGCTACTAGTCTCTCAATTCTGGACAGGGTTCAAAAGAGAGTCGCAAACCTGATAGGTCACGAATGGTCGGCTAGGTTTCAACCTCTGTTTCATTGACGGAATATTGCATCCCTCTGCCTATTTTACAAATATTTTAATGGTAGGTGCTCTGACGAACTACAAGGGTACATCCTCTACCTTAATATCCCCGACAAACCCGATAAGCAGCAAAATCCCATCCTACACAGTAAAGATTCCCAGATGTCAGAAAGCCTTCTATTCTAATAGTTTCTTTCCTAGAACTGCTAGATTTTGGAATTCCCTTCTGGGTTCCTGCTTCCCTGACTGTACTGACATGGAGAAGTTCAATTGTAATGTAAACAGACATCTTGAAACTCAACTCTCTACATACTATGCCTGCAAATTATGTCCCAGCATCAAAGTGGCACTGTGCCTTGTTTGGGGTAGAAATGAAAAAAAAATACCTCACAAGTCGATTACAAACTATATGAATTGCACTTGAAATTACTTCTACATCCACCTTATTCTTTTCTCAACAGAAAAATTTTAATGACGATGAACGTCTTTAAAATTTATACAAACATTCCACATAACGAGGCCGTCCTAACTTGCAAAGAATTTCTTACAGGCAAAGATTTCATGATAAAAAAATACAAGACGTATGCAATTTCAATTTAATTGCAAGCACTACCTATCAATCAGAGTACCGTCATAAGCACGGAAATGGCGCCTAGTTACACTAATATATTTATGTATATATTAGAAAACTAAATTTATTAACTATTATCCTCTTAAACTTAGTCTCTACTGTAGATATATAAACAACATTTTTTTATATGAACACATGGACTCGACAACTTAGTGAATTTTCATCAATACGCCAAGAATTAACATTACACAATTAAATTCATCATTGCATATTTGTACACCTCAATTCCATTACTAGATATAATAATCCAACCCTAAAATAACATATCTGCCTCCATGTACATTAAACTGACAAACAACCACACACTCCTCAACTACTCTAGCCACCACCCTATGTCTAAAAATCCATTATATATAGTGTCACCATCAAACGTCTTTTTAGAACTCCATTGTTATATCTTTTACATAAATTCATAAATTAACATACTTCTATGAAACCAACTTCCCTATAAAATTTATGAAATCAGTCATAAAATGAAGAGTAATTGCATTATTTTTATGATATTTACGCCGTCTTTGATTTTTCAAATCGTAAATTAAAAAAAAAAAAAAATGGCGTAAATATTAAAAACAATGCAACTGCTCTTTATTTTTTTTCGGATTTAAGTAAGCATGCCCAAATTATTATTTTTTCTTCTTGAAGTTAATGAGTTCTTATTATTCTGATAATTCAGGGCAGAAAAAAATTAAACTAGTTGACATAATAATTATATGATTGTTTCTGCACTAAGAAACAGGTGCTGTCAAGAATTGAACATTTTAGCGTGCCGAAAGAAATAAACGGCAAGATGAACAACATCTTGGTATTTGGAATATAAACTTTTTGTCATTACACGGTAAAAAAGCCTATAGAACAAGCATATTCAGCATACTTCTGACTACCACGAAAAACTACAAACCATCCTTGACGACTGCTTAAAATAAAAAAATATAAAGATGAATAATAATCCTACAATCATACTAAAGATACAACTTAACAAACTCATCACTGCTAATAATGCCCAAGTTGGAAATTACCAATTTCCCAAAATTATTGGTGAATATAAACCTAGATATCTGTATGGAATGGTCAAAATGCATAAACCGAACTTACTATAAAAGGAATATTTACACCCAAATAGAGGGAGTCTCAATAGGTTCAATCCTCGGTCTGCTATTTAGCGAGTTCTATATGAGTGATCTCGAAAACAAGATATTAAATTACATCAGCAAACCCTCTATCTATGTGCGGTATGTTGTTGATACTATCATCCTAGCCAATAACAATGAACAAATACTAAAACTGAAGGAGCTCTTTCAAGATAACGCCAGACTTAAATTCACAAGAGAAATAAATGTTAATAATAAAATTCCTCTTTTTGACGTCCTCATTGATACTTCTAACACCATCAGCACCTCCAACTACAAAAACCTACTAGCCTTAAGTTCTGACTTCTGAATCTTAAGGGCAAATGTCCCCATCAATATAAGATAGCCATAATCAAAAACCTTCGTAATCATGCCAACCTAATCTCCTCTAACAGAAAAAGAACAAAACAAAACAAAACAAATAACAAAACACTACTACTCGAACTAAAAATATCAAGGAAGTCCTCATCAATAACGGATTTTTTTTACATGGGGGGGGCACCACTTATCAAGGCCCGGAGGCCACTCAGGGATAAGGGTTATTGTGTGTACAGTAATCAATGAGATAGTATTGTAGTAATCATTAGTATTGGAGATTTGATAAAGTGTCTTACTTAAGGGGGCAGTTTGTCAGGAATTTGTTTATGTTGGACTTGAAGACATCCAAGTTGTAGTCAGGTGGGAAACAGGTGAACGGAAGAGAGTTCCACAACTGTGCACTTCTGAGAAAGAAGTTTTGCTCATGGAATCTACGTTTGGATTTAGGCACAGATAAAGAGTGGGGAAAATTATTGACAGTAGTTTCAGCCAAACGGGTGTTTCTTGTGAAAGATTGGCGAGGGGGGACCAGAGATTGGAGCTCAGACGAGCACTTGCCATGGAAATAACGATAAAACAAAGACAGGCTCGCAATGTCTCTTCTGTGGGAGAGAGGCTGCAGGGAAGAGAAAAGGGCATCCCCCACCAAACCACGGAGTCTATTTTGTACTCTGTCAAGGCAGGATAGGCTGTTTTTAGCAGCTCCTGCCCAGATGTGTCAGTTGTACTCCATCCTTGGACGTACTTGGCTTTTATACAGATAGAGAATTGCATTAGTAGTGAGATATCTTCTGGAGCGGTAGAAGGATCCCACCATTTTCCCAGCATCCCTGGCAACAGATTTGAAGTACGTGTTCCATTTCAGATCAGGAGTAACGGTCAAGCCCAGAAGTTTGTCAAAACATGAAGCCTCCCCAAGACGAGAGCCATCCATTTCAATTGATGCCAGATGGGAATCAGAGCATTGATGATGTAAAGATAGAAGCTTGGTTTTAGATGCATTAAAAGTGACCAGCCACCTCTTCCCCCATTGTACCATGCGCTCAAGATCAGAGGAGAGAGAATTAGAGAGAACTTTGTCATTTACGGCCTTTGATGTGTTGCCATAGATGGTCCTGTCATCAGCATAGATGTCAACGAATTATTTAAGTATGTGTTTTAGGAGAAAATTGATGCAGATCAGGAAGAGAGTTGGGCCCAGGATGGACCCCTGAGAGACTCCAGTATTAATACTGTGGGCCTCTTATTTCTGCCCATCAACCACTACTCTTATGAACCTATCACTGAGAAAACATTTACAGTAATACCGTAGCTAGAAATCTTGTGAAGTAGGCCCTTATGCCATACCTTATCGAAGGCCTTCGATATGTCAAGAGCAATTGCCCTGGAAAGGAAACCTTTGTCAAGAGATTCACTAACCCTATGTGATATAACCATTAGCACATCTGCTGTAGATCTTGCAGAGCGGAAACCATATTGCATGTCACTAAGAAGGTTGTTTCTGTTGAGGTGGTTGACTACTTCTTTATTTAATATAGATTCCAACAACTTACTCATGATACACAGGAGACTTATTGGTCTGTACTGAGAGGGAGATGACTTTTGGCCTGAATTCTTAAATACAGGCGATACTGATGAGGTTTTCCAGGGTGTTGGAAAGCACTTCTCCTTAAGGCAATGCTTAAACAGTTTTGTAAGTATGGAAGCAAATTCTGGTTGGAGCTTTTTTAACACTATAATTGGGATGCCGTCAGGGCCAGTTGCTTTACTGGAATCAAGGTTCTTGATTAGCTTGGCGACCTCAAGCACAGATATTTGTATGTTGCATAG
The DNA here is from genome assembly GCF_053919585.1 of Euprymna scolopes. Classification (NCBI taxonomy): domain Eukaryota; kingdom Metazoa; phylum Mollusca; class Cephalopoda; order Sepiida; family Sepiolidae; genus Euprymna; species Euprymna scolopes. The sequence goes on along the minus strand of NC_136500.1, from coordinate 313,152 downwards.
CATGTTGTCTGTTATAGGATGAAATACGGGGAGTTGATAGCCATTGTCGCATAGGGTAGAATTAGCTGCAAAGTTCTTTGCAAATAGTCTGGCCTTGTCTGATGCTGACGAGATAACCTCAGGTCCATTGATAATAGTTGGGATAGAACGCACGTTTCTATTCAAGATCCTGTTTGCTATTTGCCAGAACTGGTGGGAATCAAACCCCTGCTCAGACTGAGCATATAGCTCTCTTGCATTTTTTATTACTCTTTTACAGTGGTTGCTGGCAGTCCTGAAAGCAGCTTTAGTCTCAGTACATCTATTACGTTGGTAGCTATTGAAAAAGTGATTTCTGTGCACGATGGCAGCAGCACATTCAGGGGAGAACCATGGCTGGCTGTTAGGTTTTTGTTGGAATTTTTTGGATGGTATGAATCGGTCTATGCCTACAATTAACCATTCGGTCAGGTCTTATACTATAGAGGACACATCCTTTTTAAACATGGAATGCTGAGCTAGGTCAGATATGAATGTATGGAAGCTATCCCAGTCAGCCATAGAGTATCGATATACAGTATGGTGGAGAGGTACGTCTGAAGACTTATTACATTTCATTTTTATCTTAACTGTTACAACAGAGTGGTCAGAGGATCCCAGAGGAGATAGAACGGAACATGAACACAGCTCAGGGTTCGTGAACAATCTGAGTGAGGTCATAGGCAATGGCAAAATCATGTCAAAACCTCCCCTCATCATCGGTTTTATTTTAGTGGGTCAGCCATTCCACATTATGGACATTGAAGTCACCGCAAATATGAATGTTAGCCGAAGGATGAGCAGACAGGATGTGGTCAATTTTCTCAGATATACTCCTAAAGATAGTAACCCCACTGTTGTGGGGGTGATAGAGGGCAAATATAAATGCAGTGGTGTAAGCTAGTGCAACTCGGAAGCACATATAAGGTAAATTAGGGTCTTCTCCGGAGATATCCCTACGACATGGAAAGCCATCTTTGATGTAGGTACATATTACATGCCTATGGCGATCTTGGGGGTCAGATTTAGATGTTAAGTTAGAGTATCCTTTAATCATGAATTCATCTAGAGAAGTGGTTGGCCCTATGCCAGTTTCACTTAGAAATAATATGTCAGGTTTCGCCTCCTGTAATTGTGTTTCAACCTCTGGAATGTTGGAACGTAGACCCCTGATGTTGGAGAAGGAGACCTGGTAGTAGGGGTCTACGTTGGAGGATGGGGTTCTATGTTCATTCGTGTTTCTTTTTTGGAGATTTGTCATGATTGTTGAGGTTTTGGGGTTTGTGGAGCAGGTCGGTAGACTTGGTTGGAGCAAGACAGAGAGAGAAAATAAGAGAGAAAAAGACAAGAATTTTTTTTTTTTGTGGCACATGATAAGGTAAAGCCGTAACAATTACCCACTAGTATGGCATCGAGAGGCCCTACCAGAAACTACTGCATGGTCCAGAATCCATTCACCAAATGGCAATGCAGCAGCCTCTGTACTTTGCACCTGCTGATAAGACAGCCTCCTTAGTGGTTAATCCAAGGTTCGGGTCCCTGACTATCAGGCGGGTAACGTCAGCCCAGATGAAATGTTTACCTCCAGCACCCTTACTAGTGAGATGACCACAAGGATAGACATAGAAACAGAAATTTTCCGACATCTCAGGCTACTCTTTACAAACAACATAGTTTACTAGCAAATAAAATCAATCCTCCGGAACTTAAAAAACACCACCACAAACAGTAATACCGATCAACACAAAATCCCAATACAATTAACGTTTTCTATTTTTTTTTTTTACACAGTGATCACCACTTATCAAGGCCCGGAAGCCACTCAGGAATAAGAGTTATTGCAAGTACATAACGTTAGTGTGGAGATTTGATGAAGTGTTTACTTAAGGGGGCGGTTTATTAGGAATTTGTTAACGTTGGACTTGAAGACATCCAAGTTGTAGTCCGGTGGGAAGCAACTAGGATTTAAATTGGAAGAAAAGACCATAAAATATTATTCATAGATACGTTTTCCCCACTGACAAAAATAACCTTAGACTTATTATATACTAGCGAGGGTGGCTGGCGTTGCTCGGGTGTTTGGAGTGAAAAAAAAGTGGTAGTAGGCAGGCAGATTAGAAGGTGGAAAAAGAAAATGAAAGAAAATCTGAAATCTTACCGCTACGCTACGACACAAGAGGAAGTGAAAAAGCATTCAAATTTATCGATGTCAAGTTGACTTGAAGTAAATAAGTTAAGAATCATGCGGGCGCAGAAATGAACGTTGGCTGAAAGCCCAGTTAAGCTTTCAGCTTTCTGCCTTATTTTGCTTCCCCACGATGTTAGGGAAAACCAGCTCCCCACAAAAAGGGTGAACTTTCCAAATGAAAAGCAATTGTCTGATATGAAAAGTTGTCAGCATACCCGGAAACCTATAAAAGTTGACATGTCGAATGTGAACGATGAGTTGGACGTAATGTAAAAATGTACCGAATTTATAAGGGAACAAAATTTAAATTTCCGTTCCATTTTTATAACAACCATAAAGCAGAGCATTCTATGCAAATTTTACCTAACTTTTTTTTTTTTTAAACAGTGGTCACCACTTATCAAGGCCCGGAAGCCACTCAGGGGTAAGGGTTATTGCAAGTACATTACGCTAGTGTGGAGATTTGATGAAGTGTTTACTTAAGGGGGCGGTTCATTAGGAATTTGTTAACGTTGGACTTGAAGACATCCAAGTTGTAGTCAGGTTGGAAGCAGGCAGACGGAACAGCGTTCCACAGGCGTGCAGTTCTAAGAAAGAAGCTTTGTTCATGGAATCCGCGTTTTGATTTAGGCACAGATATAGAGTGAGGGAAATTTTTCACAGTGGATTCAGCTAGACGGGTGTTTTTCGTGAAATCAATGTTATTTTTACATTAATGTTATTTTTATTTAAGTAAAAATAATATTTAGCTTTGGATATAAATTTCTAAACACCTTTCACACTAAATAATTTAGGTGACTGAAATAGGAATCTAATTGAATCTTTAATTTCCTGAATAGTAAAAAGATGACCCACAATGGTCGATTTGCAGCTAATATCTATTGTTTAGGTACGGGCAAAAATAAACGAATTTTTTTGTAGGTTTCCAACAACATTTTGATTGTATTTGAAAGATTAAGGACTAAACTTAATTTTCAAAAGAAAAAAAAATATTTGTACACGTGAAAAAAAAGTTATGAAAAATGTTTTCACGGCGAACTTAACCAATTCAGCGAAATTTTGAAGTTAAATAAATTTGTTGTAAAAATCCTTTAAAAGATAAATATTAGTTTTCTAGAGCTATTTAAAAGATGATTAGTAAAGTAAAGGCTTAAGATATTGAATTAAATACAAAAAAGAATTAAATATAAAAATAGCATCGGTAGTGCGAGAAATTCATTTTGCTTCGAGTTATATCGAACTCATTAATACGGACTTTATGGGCTATTTTCGTAACGTTCCTGTAAAAATTATTTTATTTTTTTTTTTATTGTTAAAAATTACGATGCTTTATTTATGTATATATATATATATATATATATATATATATATATATATATATAAATAAACACATTCTGTTTACACTAAAGATCCTTTTAGTGATGTCACGTGACGTGATATGTCCCCAAATAAAAAAAAATGGCCTATCGGTACAAAGAAAAATTAAGAATAATGTTATAATTAAAAAAAAGATATATAAAAACACGCATGGGTACAGTAAACATATTATACTAAAATGTGGAAGCCATCGGTCCAGTGGTTATTTAGACTACTAATAACGAACGAACCAAGAATTACATTTATATATATAGAGATTTTATTGTATTTATTTCATATTAATATTAACAAGCTACTAGTGATTCAAACTGTTCAATGGGGACTTTAGATATATCCTGAACCATCAGGATAACTATATTTTACAAAATAATAACATTATAATCATTTTTGTATTGGGATGTATAAGCACCCCATGGGACAGATCATGTTTGGAACACCCAGGTGACTAACGCAGGGTTACTTAATCTAATTTGTCTACAACCAATTGTAATAAATGCATGTGTTGTTGAATTCCATTGTTTCTTCTGCATTATTCCCCTGTACTTTTCCATTGCATGTGTTGTAAACGATAACACTCACTAAATATGGAATGTATTATTCCTAAACACGTGGTCAACTAATATTAGGTTGACAAGAAAGTTCTTGCGGAATTTTCAATTTTGATTTCAATTGATGTATTTTCAAATAAGTTTTTGCTATAATACCTTTAATTTATATGTCATTTAAAAAACATTCGTTTTTCGCTCTATTTAATCGTTTTAATTACAATTGTTTTTATGTCTTCTTTTCAGAACGTTGAATACAAGATGGTAAAAGATCACTAATTTCTTATTTCAATTCAAGCGAGGCCGAAAAGCTGCTGCAACAGCTCATGATATAAACGAAGCGTTTAGCCTAGGAACCACTACTGGACGCACAGCACAATAATGGTGGTTTAAAAAGTTTTGTTGTGGTGACAAAAGTCCTGAAGATGATGAGCATAGTAGTCGGCCAAAGGATGTTGATAATGATCAATCAAGAGCTCTAGTTGAAACCAATCCACGCACAACTGTTCGAGAACTTGCTTCTGAATTAGACATAACATATACAAAGATTTCAACCACTTGAGAGTGATTAGAAAGACAAAAATCTTGATAAATGAGTGCCTCACGAATTGAATGACAACCAAAAGAAACGCCATTAGGAAATGTCATCTTTCCTTCTTTTAGACAAGAACGACCCGTTTCTCGACCGGGTTGTGACTTGCAATGAAAAATAAGTTCTTTATGACAACCAGCAATGCTCAGCTCAATGATGAAGCTCCATAATACTTCCCGAAGCTAGAGCTGCACCAAAAGAAGGTCATGCTGACTGTTTAGTGGTCTGCAACTAGTCTCATCCATTACAGTTTTTTGAATGCAGGCGAAAACATTTTGGCAGATAAGTATTGTCAACAAATGGATGAAACGCATCAGAAACTTCGAGAACAACACTCAGCACTAGTCAATAGGAAAGGCTCAATTCTCCTCAACGACGCACGTTGCTAAACCCTACAGAAGTTGAATGAATTGGGCTACGTAAGTCTGCCTCATCACCATACTTGCCTACTGACTACCACTTTTTCAAGCATCTCAACAACTTTCTGAGTGAGAAATGCTTAAAAACCCTAAGCGATATCAAAAACGCCTTCCTTGAACCATTTACCTTTGGAATGCTCTTCCTGCTTCCTCTTTCCTCAGCTGTAGCAATGTGCAGAAAATTAAATGCATTTTGAACACACACCTTACTGCCCAAATCCATACTTAGCTCTCCTCCTGTGAGTCTTGTCATCACAGTAGCCCTTATGTCCTAATGACAATATGCTTTATTTAGGGCGAATAAAATTTAAAAAAAAGTCTCATTCTAAATCTTCCTTTAGTGTGTAGTATAATTTTATTTTTTGTCAAATGAATACTGTAATACACAAATGCATACCCCCCACACACTGACATATATATATATATATATATATATATATATATATATATATATATATATATATATATATATATATATATATATTCAGAGTGTCCATGAAGTCCATGTGCATTAAAAAAATTATAACTTTATTTGCATTTGCGATAGAAATAATCTGTAAAAAATGTTATAAAGTTTTATGTACCTAGTTTTTTTATGACTAGCAGGACCCATTAACCGGCATTGCCCGGTGGAAGCATGCCTTTTCCCCTCGTTAAAAGTTTAAGTTCGGCTGTTGTTGGTATTGCCCAACCCCCAACCCTTAACCTTCTTATGTTAAGAACGGCTTTTGGAATAGACACTCCCAACATCCCCATGGTAAGAATGGCTTTCGGAATGGACACCCCAACCTACTCCTGTTAAGAACAGTTTTCAGAATAGACAGCCCATTTTGTAGTGGGTGGGTTGTCAAAATATCTGACCCAAGTTTAATCTTGATAATCGTTGTCCTGATCCCCACACGCAAATTCTATGAACCAACTTTGAAAGTTTGGTTGTGCAGTGTCGGTCGGAAAAATGTAAGTGCTGGGTACTTATGTATTTTTTGTTACCCTGCTGACATAATAATGTTATCATTTTGGAAGCTATTCTGAACATGTTAGAGGAAGGTGTTTTGTAAGTAATCTTCCACCTTAAAATTTAATAATAACATGATTACATGTTCAATAATAACGTTATTAAATTTTCGCTGTATAAAGTTAGTGAAGCATGTCAAAATGTAGAAAAAAAACTTAAGTTTAGATCAAGTGAGATATCCGTTTTGACCTTTAAGATCCACTTTTAGTTATAGGATGTGCGTCGGTCAAGAAAAAAAAACAGTAAAAGAAAAGAAAAGGTAAAGTCGGTAACTACATTGCTCGAAATCTTCTATTAAATATTAGTATTTTTATAATGCAAATAGGTCACAAATATGTAGATAAATCATTTTTTTTTTTTTGCTTTTTAATAATTTTGCAACTGTAGTTTCTACAAAGTAACTTTATGCTTAATCACCTTGATTTAACTCAACGGTATTTTTTACAAAATGTAGAAAAAAAAAGTGATATTGCTTTATATTAAAAAGACTACCTATTTGCGTACAATGATAATGCTGTATTTTTTTATTTTAACGCAAATAGGTCACACATAACCTAAGTAAATGATAAAGTTTATTTTTATTCGAAAAATTACTTATTTGCGGACAATTTAAATGCGATCTTGTTTTTTTAAAATGCAAGTAGGTCACTAATAACGTAAGTGAAGGATAATTTTTATTTTAATAATTTCGCAACTGTATTTTCTAAAAAATAATTTTGTGCATAAGCACGTGGATTACACCCACAGTCATTTTTGTAAATAATGATTATAATAATAATAATAATAATAATAATAATAATAATAATAATAATAATAATAATAATAATAATGCTAAAAACAATTATATTGATTAATAATCGAAAAACTACTTATTTGCAGACAATTGCAATGCATACTAATTTGCCCTGTAAAATTATAAAAAGTTTGGTATACAAGATTAAAAATAACGGTGTATAAGATTAAAAATAAAAACAGACAAAAAAGTTCTGTTCGTATTATTTATAAGTAAAGGAAAGGTCTATAAACTTCTATGCGTATTGTTTAAAAGCAAATAAAACGTTCTGTCTAAAGTAAGTAAAAAGTTTGTAATGTTTTTCAAAAAGCTGTTTCTCTCTCACTCTCTCTCTTTTTCTGTCTCTGTCTGTCTCTGTCTCTCTCGCTCTCTGTCTTTCTCTATCTTTATCTCTCTATCTAGGTATGAGTCTATCTGCCTCTCCCCCTGTCTCTCTATAAGGCTATCTTACGCTGTCTGTGTATCTTTATGTGTCCGTGTGTATTTGTTTACAAAATCTATCGTTCGGCCGCAATATAGCAAACATCGAATATCGTGATTATGTCTTTGTTTTATGTTGCAGAAAACAATAAGTTTAATTGACAACAGTAGAAGAATTTAAGTAATCTTGTGGGGAAAAGGAAAATGAAACAGAAAAGAAATCAGTTGTTTGGCGGCCATGTTTTTTTAACAGCTATTGTGTTCGTTTATCCAATAAGGTATCTATTCTTGAAGAAGCAGGTTGAAAGGTGATGGAAATGTGTAAGGGATAAATTATTATTTTGTGTAATGAAAAGTTAATGCTTTGTAAAGGAGTTCATAATCCAGTTAAGAAGGGTGACTGAAGAACAGTGAGAGTATGTATATATCTTCCGGGTGTAAACTAGGGGCAGAAAGAATACTGTAGATAGAGAGGGAAAAATACGAACTACCTCCTCTGTAGATGATGGCGATCGTCATGATGCTTCTCCTAAGATGCAGTATAGGGTTTTAATCTAACGAATAAATTATAATTTCATTTTAATGCACACAGACTTAATGGACACGCTATATATATATATATATATATATATATATATATATATATATATATATATATAGTCTTTAAAGGGAATTAGACCTGGAGTCTAAAGAGCAGAGTTTATTTTAATATATTAGTAAATGTATTAAGATTTTTAAAAGAAAACTGCCCATTCAGAGACAAGATATAACAGCATGTCAAAAGATAGACCGACTGAATTTAAAACAAATTTTATAATGGAGCTAAATAAGGAATATCTGCCTATGCTAGTTTTATTTTGGTGTCTATAACTTCTCCCCCCACTGCTCATTTTTGCTGATGAGGAAACTATGTTTGAAGGACAAAACTTTTGTCAAATTAATGTCAATATTTATTGTCAATTTTAATTAAATGAACATCGTTTCCGAAACGATCGTAAAATCGAGTTGATGTTGTTTGTTTTTTCCTTTTGAAATTGATTTTTAATTCAATTATGAATCGTTTTATTCAATATTATTATTTACTAGACTACCCGTGACCCGTTGGGTCAGTATGTTATATTAGCCATGGAATTCATGTATGAGCATGACACTTGTGACATAAAGAATAAAGTGTCTTTCTTAGAACTGCCCGCCTGTGGAACTCTGGCTTGCTTTCCAGCTGACTACAATATAGTCGTTTTCAAGTCCAATGTAAACAAGTTCTTGTTGAGCCTTTTTTCTAAATAATCCATTTCTCTCTCATTTCCACAACTAACTATTAATATGCTGTTGTCTCAGTGGCTACCGTACACTCATCAACCCTTACCCTGAAGTGGCTTTCATGCCTTGATAAATTGTAACTAAAAATTATGTAAGTAAAAAAATATTAAATACATATATATAAATCCAAATGTGTCCTGTCAAAAAGGGCGATTAAAGGCAGGCATTTGCATCCAAGGTAAACTTTCTACCATCTGCGGAATCTATACAGAATTTTAACTGAACCCATTAATTAATCCACACGGGTAGATTGTTCTCGTTTGATCAGCTTTAAGAGGCTAAATTTCTTAAGTAAGTATTCTATTCTGGCAACAATTTTATTTGTTATGCCAAGATGAGAACAATAGTTAGAATAATTCAAATAATTCAAATTATCAATCCCCATCTAAAAACATCCAAAACATCATTTGTATTGTGTTTTGGCATCAAAGAATTCAATAGCAATTGATTTCGGGATCAAAGTGTAGTATCTGTTCCGGCAGATACTGCAAGCAAAGACCATATGTGGGGGAAATCTCATATATAAGACTTTGGTCAATGTAGGGGCAACCCTTCATACCAATCGTCACTATCCAGCTCCCCTATTCCCCGGGGAGTTGGTCCCCATTTCCCCTTCACTCCTCACATTAAAAATCGGCCTTGTGGCTAATTTGCTCGATGGGGGAGCAAATAAATACCAAAAATATACAAATCAGACTCTGTCTCTATCTCGCTCTTTCTCTCTCCCCCTCCCCCTCTATCTATCTATCTATCTATCTATCTATCTATCTATCTATCTATCTATCTATCTATCCTTCTCTCTTTCTTTCTTTCTGTCTTTCTTGTCTCTCTATCTCTCTCTCTTTCATAAATTTCTTGAAGTTGTTCTTGTCATGTCAATGAAAAATGTTCTCGGTGAGCAGAAAAGGGAAGCAAACAATTATTGTGTGGACAATAAAAATGCCATGGCGATCGGCTTTAATTTCCTCCTCACATCAGATTAACGTGACATCATTTCCTGTCAAACGGCGCATAATTTAAGCGATGATCAGCCATTTGCATCGCTTGTTAACTACTTAACAATGCACAGATGTGGGCCACCTTAAAGTAGGACTTAGGAAACTTAATGCGACTGTGCGTGTGTAACAGCGCCCGTCCTACCCTGTGCGGGAGGTGGGGGGCAACGACTTTTGTAATTGCCTATTTAAATGACAAGAGGACAAGTTGGAGCAAAATTAACGTTACGTGCATTTCCTTTTTTATTCTACATTTATGTCTTTGGTAAATGCAACTTTAATCTCACACATACACGCCCTTCCTCACTCACAATAATTTAATAATTTTAAGTATATATATATATATATATATATATATATATATATATATATATATACTAGCATGGGTGCCCGGCGTTGCCCGGGTATTTGGAGAGGTATGTTGAGCAAAAAAACAAAAACAAAACAAAGGGGTCAATTTTTTTTAACTTTGACATCTATTATGACCCCTTAAAATTTATTATTTTGGGCTCAAATCAAGTTATTAAGTTAGATCCATGTCCAAGGAACCTATATCTAAAATTTCAAGTGTTTAGACCCAAAATTGTCGGAGGAGTTTGGTAGAGTTCTCAAAGGTCAAATCGTTGAACTTTGACCCCTTAACAGCCAAATTTCTGGCCGAAAACTGATCACAAAAGTTTTCCCAAATCTCAGTATCCTGTATATCAAATTTCGAGTCTGTAGACTAAAAATTGACAGAGTTATTGCATAGGGAAATGTACACAGATCTACAGACTTGGAGTTTAGTATATAGAGTTTAGTATATAGAGTATTTGAATACAACAGTGTCTGCTCACAGGCTGCTACTATCGACAATAAAAAATAATAGTAAAAATTAACTTATATATGTAACAGTGCATATGAGTGCGTGGAAAGGATTAGCAGCAGTGGAGAACTTGTGAAGAGATTAGCAGCAGCAGTAGCCAAAAAGAGTCAAAATTACATTCATTTTTTATAGGATATTTGGGTGTGGTTTTCGCTTTGGAAAATGTGGGGTGTGTATTAATGCTGTGTGAATGTGAGCAGTAGGAGTTTTGAAGGGAGGTGTAGTGATACCTACTGCGTTTGTCATCTCTTCTTCATCATTGTCGTTTTTCATCTTTTTCTTGCCTGTGTCATCTTTTAGTTGTAGGGTTGATTGCCATCGACATTTGGTCCCCGTATGTGATCTTAGACACAGGCAAAAAGGCTGGCAGAGAAGATGGCAGAAACCTTGGACGAAAAGGAGATCAATGTATCAGCTCCCCTGATTCAGTTGCCCAGGTTCAACCATGATTATTAAACATCTCGACAGACTCAACCCAGAATCAACAACAAGCCTTTGACTTCATACGGAAAAGTCAAGCTCCACAGACATCAATAACAATCACAATGGAAGAAAGTCACACCAACGAATTAAACTGCAGCACACACATCAAAAATCTCAATGACTGGAAGAAGTCACACCAGTTTTAAAACGAGTTAAGCTAGATCATGCACATTAAACAACTCAACAACTGGTCGTTTGTTGATTCAACCAACACATAGGAGACCCGATCAACACAAACAATGCACACCGACACGGGTACTAACTTGCTTGTACCTGGCACCACAGACTTGCTTGCAAGCCTTTGTGTAACTGACTTTAACCACAGCATACCGTCAATCTCGACAAATATTTCCACAACACAAATGATAAAATCAACAAGTGTAGATTCACGAGCAGTCATCCCTTGGACTCTGCAGACGTGCTTGCAGACTAAGAACGCGAACAACCATGCAGACTCATTCGCACTCATCATTCTGACGATCCTTGCAAATACATTTGAAAAACATTTGCAGATACCTTCGACATTGTTTCTTTGGTAATTGATTTACAATCAATTATCCAGGAGGGGGCACTTGTCGTGGTTTCCACCAAAAAAAAACCGCTCACCTAAAAAGGATTCCAATTCAAAATGTAAAAACCACAGTCGGCGACCCTTCAACAAGTAATCTGACATGAATAATTATCTTGTGGAACTCTGAATAGTACAATTCCGGCTAGAATAATATTCACTTTTCCAGCTAATATTCACAACTTTTCCAGCTTCAATTTGATATGACACATGAATATAAACCTCAAACAGATACTCCCCACAGCACTTTAAAGACACAAAAACAAACACAAATCAAGAATGAAAACAATGACCAGCACTGCAAGCCACAGTGTCTACAACTACGCCCGCCAGATGAGTATAAAATACAGCAAGTTATTTCAACCAGTGGCAGACCAGCCCAGCTTGTCAGGGAGTGAAGATCACCCCACAATAGCTCAACCCAACATAGCATTGGCAGCAGCCAAACCACTATGGAACTAATTCCCCAGACAGTGGCCGAGCCCAGCAGTAGCCGCAGCCTCTTGCTGTTGACCCACTTGATAGCCGAACCTAGTAGCAACAGCAGCCACTCGCCGTCGACGCTCTCGATTCCCAGCAGTTCAGCTTCTCAAGCCAGCATGTGTTTCCTGTAGCCACTGGCGACGACCTCGTAGCCGTGCCAGTCCAAACACTAGCTGGACTCCAACCCTCAGCCTGAGACCTCCTACCACCATTCAGTTTCTCTTTCGGAAAATAAACCTGAATGGATTTAAATTCATTCATGTACTGCGTTTGTCATCTCTTTTTTGCCATTATCGTTTTTGTCTTTTTCTTGCCTGTATCATCTTTTAATTGTAGGGCCGATTGCCACTGACATTCCTCTCTGCAACAGATATTCATAATCGTACCCTATTTCAGAAAGATGAGAGATATAACATATGAGAAATATTTGGAATCAAGTCTCCCCTTGCTGTTATTTCAGCTCATTTGAAAACATAGAAGTAAGTTTTAGTCTCCCCTTCATCAAGGCCAGAGGTTTTAGGGATATATATATATATATATATATATATATATATATATATATATATATATATATATATATATATATATATATTGGTAAGTTACATTCCAATGACCAAAGAGCAGAACTAGTCCACAATCATATTTGTTTATTTTTTATTTTATTATTTTTAATAATTTTACATATAAATATAGGCAAATGCCAACAGATATTTTTCTTCATTATTGTTGGAATAATTATGTGCATATAAAATAACATGTGAATGTTTGATATCGGGTAGGATGCCCCATCCCCAGTTAAAACAAAATAAGAATATCAGGAGAAAAGGTAAAAAAAACTATCAAATCAAGAAACAAAGGTTCAAACGATTAATAAAACAAATCTAAAAAATAAATGCAAAGCAGAAACAAACGTAAAACAAGATTTTTTTTTGGGCTGAGAACAAAGTATAGTATCTGTTTTGATGTACCTCAGCCATAATGCCCTTTTAGGTTAAGGTATTTTTTTTTTTATTCCACTCCTGAGTGGCTCTTTTTTGGGAAGCTAGATTTCCCCCACATTAAAAACCAACCATGTGTCTAACTTTGCCCTCGTGCAAGTGAATAGGAACAAGATTCGCAAGTACTAGGAACGAGCTTCGAAAAGTACTATACATTCGTGACATTCAAATAAATTAGTGAAAAAAATATCCTAAAAAACAACAAAAAAAAAAAAAAAAAAAAAAAAAAACCAAAACCAAAAAAAAAACACCATTCTTCATGTAAGGGGAAAAACTCTGGTTTGCCCGATTTCTTAGGCATTTCTTTTCTATTTGAAATCTCAACACATTATACGTACATCTCCGCACATATATACAAGTGGCCTTGACTTTATGTTTGTGAAACGTTTTTACTAAATTCCTCTCTGAATATTTTGTCTACAGACTTGAAACTTGATACATAGGGTATTTGAATGTCGGCAATATTTTTGATTTGGTTTTTAGCCTATACAAATAGCTGCTAAGGGGTAAAAAAAAACAACAACAAAAAAAAAACAGTGGACCTTGGCAGAGGTAAAACGACTATATTCTGAGCATGCGCACATGCATATTTTTATCTTAATTCGCTTAATTTTTAGCCATTTTTATCCATCTGATGATAACTAAGACTGTATTGAAGCAGGCTGAAGTGGTAAATAACAACTAAGGGCGGAGTGCTGAATGTCTTGGTTTCGATCCTAGCTGATGGCACTGAAGTCATTTAAAAAAAATACTTTTGATATCATTACTCTCCATATTGGGTACAAAATAATTAATATTGAGTATAAAATAACAAATAAAGAATTTGCTCTATAATAAATATGAAATAAAAATATATTTAAGTCTATTTTAAACAATGGTTAATGCCAGGCGGCCTGCTAGTATATATATATATATATATATATATATATATATATATATATATAAATATATATGAAAATTTTAGTTTTGCTAGTATATATATATATATATATATATATATTTGAAAAAAAAATTTTTTTTCCTCGATTTAACTTTTTAATTTAAGTGATGAGTGAGGAACGAAACCTGGTTAGCTAACCTTTATTTTCATTTTTTATTTTTTAAATTCATTATGCTTCTTGGTCTGTATTTAGCCATTATATATATATATATATATATATATATATATATATATATATATATATATATATATATATATATATATACTACCATTTCAGCCCGGTGTTGCCCGGGTGTCTGGATGTGTGTGTTGAGCAAAAAAAAAAAAAAAAAAAAAAAAAGTCGTAGTAGGAAGACAGGTCCAAACCCGTACCATGAAGGAGGAAAAGAAAGGGGAAAAAAAACCTGACCACCGCCAAACCTGAATTGACTTATGTTTAAATTAAGGATAGACAATCAAAAGGAGAGGATAACGTTAGAAAATATCGGTGAAAAAAGCGATGCCCCCCCCCCTGTAGAAAAGTGCCTAGTTGAAGGTGAAGATAATCTTTTTCGACAATTTTTCGATATTTGTCATCTGAAAGCTCGAACTTTAAAACGATACTGATCTTGGTAAAATCCGTCGCCTCTGTCGAAAGTTTTAGACAGACATGCAAACATACATACATACATACATACATACATACATACATACATACATTTATATATTGGTAACTAAAAATTTTTGACCCAAACAGATTAAAAAGCTTGCCCTATCTCTGAATATCCTTTATGTAAAATTTCAAATGTTTAGACCAGAAATTGTCTGAGTAATTTGGTAGAGACCGCAGAGGTCAATTTTTTAAAAAACTTTGACCTCTGTTTGACCCCTTGACATTTACTGTTTTGGGCTCAAATCAAGTTATTAAGTTAGATCCATGTCCAAAAACCTATATCTAAAATTTCAAGTGTTTAGACCCAAAATTGTCGGAGAAGTTTGGTAGAGTTCTCAAAGGTCAAATCGTTGAGCTCTGACCCCTTAACAGCCAAATGTCTGGCCGAAAACTGATCATAAAAGTTTTCCCAAATCTCAGTATCCTGTATATCAAATTTCGAGTCTGTGGACTTTAAATTGACAGAGTTATTGCATAGGGAAATGTACACACACACAAACACACAGACACACACAGAGAGACACGTTCACTTATATATATATATATATATATATATATATATATATATATATATTTAGTTTTTTTTGGAAAAAGAAATCCAGCAGCATGCTCAAATATAAGGAAAATCCGAAAATAAGAACGTATTTATATACTGTTTTTTTTTGTTTACAGAAA
Source organism: Euprymna scolopes (assembly GCF_053919585.1). Taxonomy (NCBI): domain Eukaryota; kingdom Metazoa; phylum Mollusca; class Cephalopoda; order Sepiida; family Sepiolidae; genus Euprymna; species Euprymna scolopes. The sequence goes on along the minus strand of NC_136500.1, from coordinate 297,806 downwards.
GTTTTTAGATAAGACGAGTCATTGGTACCGTCGGTTTCAAACCCGATAATTAGGACCGTTTTAGATACCCATATCAAACTCTCTTCAGTCAATATTTTATAATCGGAAGTCGAAATATATATACATCATGAGTTCACGTTTAACTCTCGTTTTGCGACCCCGCCTTTTTTATTTATTGGATGGTGATGATTTTATTAACTTTAAAATTAAATTATATTAAATTTAAAATCTAATTTCAATTAAAATTTTTTTATGTTAAGTGCCTTTAATATTAAAACCAAATATAATTTAAAAATTAAAAAAAATTTTTTTTTTACTAAATTTAAAACTTAAAATTTATCTCAATGTCGATTAAAGTGGAAAATTCCATTTAATTATATCGAAATGCGTTTAAAAATTCGTTAAAAAAATTCTACTCTTTCAAGGTTTGAGAGAGGGGGAGGGAATACCCATCTAACCTAATATATATATATATATATATATATATATATATATATATATATATATATATATATATACATAGCCTAGTATATTATCCTCAATACTATTGTATTTTTCCCTATAGTTTAAAAATTGAAATAGATTTTAAATTACATTTATAAAGTATGGTTTTTAAAAATTTATATAATACAATAATTTAAAATCTATAATAAAATAATATAAAATTACAATTAAAATCCAATTTTACAAACTAAACTGGCTTGGAGGTAAAGTGTTGAGTCAAAGATGACAGTGACTGGGTTTCAATCGTCCCACGAATAGTAATTATCACTTTCTTCACTGATGATTTTTAGCATGAAATACTAGTGTCTGTGCTTATAAAAATAATTGTTAATATTTATTTGAAAGATATATATATATATATATATATATATATATATATATATATATATATATATATATATATATTATTTACTTGAAACGTACTCGGTTTTTATATACCAGTTGTAATGGATTAAAAAAAAATATTTCTCTTAAATAAAGTTTTTTATAATGAAACAGATTTTTTTTTATATATAAATTTTGTAAATTTGGAAAAAGTCCACAAACGCACACACGTACGCACACATACATATTATTTCATATATATACACATATAATATTATAACATTATGATATATAACATATTGTCTATAGATTATGTGAGTAGAGCCTAACAGCTATAGTATGAAAATATATTTATAGTATGAAAATATATTTATAGTATGAAAATATATTTATAGTATGAAAATATATTTATAGTATGAAAATATATTTATCACAATTCCGATACATGGATGTGTACATCTTTCGACTCCAACTCTCACCCAGAAATCATTAGGCTAAAACCTCGAATAATTTGTATTTATTTTTATTTTTTTTAATGTGGGTCTGATCAAATACCACCCAAATAGGGAGAAATAAATGCTTTGTGAAAAATTGTGAGGTCTAATATATAGCAAATAACTAGAATGTATAGGTTCATTGGTGCTTGTTAAAATATAGTCAACAAATCGATTTTTTAAATGTGTCGTTTTAAGCAAAAACAATATTACGTACTTATCATATCGGAAATAGTAATATATCCAAAAATTACGAAAATGCATCGAGTAGAACAACTGCTATTTTGTTTTTAGTAAAAAAAAGTCTACCTTTATAGACAACAAATATTGCAGCCATGTCACAAGTAATCTAAAATATTTGTTTCAGAGTTATGTCCCCTACTGGCTTAATGGTTATCATACTTGACTCCTACCGTCCACTTTATAACATCTCAAAAAATGCGATTTTATTGAATTTTCCATAAAAATAACGTTTAACTATAAGCAAATTTTAACTCAGTGATTTTTCGTAATTTTTTATATATTACTATTTTCGGCATGACAATTAAGTATGTAATACTCATTTTGCTTAAAACGACATATTTAATAAAACCAATCTGTCGACTGCATCTTAACAAGCATCGGTTCATTTCCTAAAACTCATATGGATTTGTTTTTATTAGTAATGCTATCTATATGTCAGCACTTAATGAGTGATATGTTATCAAATCCATTTGTTACACAAAGGGTTCGGTCTAAGCCGGGTTGACATGCTAGTATATATATGTGTATATGTGTATATACATACATGTATTTATATGGATAAAAATGTGGCACGCATCTGGAGATGAAATGTGGGGAACATGACAGCTAAATCAGAATTGTTTCAATATTTCTCACGAATGTAAACAAAATTATTAATTAAGAATGTAGCAGTTAAAGGAATCTAGTTATGTTGATGTTTTTAAAAGTTGGCAGGAAAAAGTGACAGATTGGCAGATTGGGATTTGATTATCAACCAAGCGGACGAAACAATATATATCTCTGTCACTCTCCCATTCCTCTCTCTATCATCCATAACAGAGAAATAACGAGGAATAAAAACGGACAGTTGCTTATACCAAATGTGTTGTGTATTTGAATTCTAGAAAAAAGGTTCATAATATAACACATTGATATAGTTTGAAATAAAAGGTTGCTTCATGAACTTGCTAGTTAAAAGATATCTGACAATGCCTTCTCAACCATCACATTCCTTCTTTATCATCTATATGTCTATAAAAGTGAGAAGTTGTGTGTGTGTGTGTGTGTGTGTGAGGACATTTCTCAACCCATATATTCAACGAATTTTTCATCTACAAATTTGAAATTTGGTATATAGAGTATTCTGACGTGTGGAAAACTTTTTATTCTGTTTTCATCCGGAAAAAAAATTGCTAAGGGGGTCAAAATTGAAAACTTATTACATGGGGATGGTCAGTAAATTTTGATCTGTTTATCAACTGTTTCATTCCTACGTTCACATGACAGATTACTTATCTTAAGAAAAAGTAGGTTTGAAAACAGTTTTAAAAGACCGTGTCAAGCTGGCCTAATGTTTATCGCACTTGACTTACTGTCTTTAGATTTTGGTTTCGATCTCAGCTGGATTATTTTTTTTACTTACAAAAAGGGAACTGTTCAGAAAAAAACATAATACTTGCACGCACACGTCTTAACTTCTATCTGTTTTTTTTTTTTTTACTTCATTTTTAAAAATTTCTGTTTATAATTTCTGTTTCTGTTTATCATAAATAATAATTTTGCATTAATTAAAATATGATATTATGCATGTTTTACGATTGAGCACGCCGGGCGGCCTGCTAGTAAGTCCATAAAAGTAGTTGTTGATAATATCAATTCCAGCATATGTCAATGACCTAATCTGGTACCAGATATCTACCTGATTTTCATCAATGATCTCCCAAATCATATACTAAGACATGTTGTTGGCATGTAGCCGACACAACTCTCTATAGAAACACTGGTGATCAGAATTTTATTGAATTTCTTGCTTTGGATACGGAACACTCGATGCAATATGGGAAAGATGACTTTTACACGGCTTTTTTTTTATTCCCTTACAAAGATTAAAATTAAAATAAATAATAATATGATGGTACTAAATCCTTAATTTCAATCAACATCCATTACATGATTTTATAAAATGTTAAAAATTTATGGCTTAAGCTTAAGGGCTCTTCTGAAGAAATTAAATTCAAGGAATCTTGCTTAATTGATTTTTAATGATTTTGAATAAAATTCAATGTAAATCTGAAATATTCTAATTTTCAAATGGCAAGTTGTAGTCAGATCATGCCTCTAAAATTCTTTTAAAATACTTACAAAGAAACTGAAATTTTGGGAATATTTATCAATTGATGTTTACCCATTGTTTAAATTTCACAAAACTCGAAAGTACTTGAATTTATCCAAAGAGTTTCAACCCCTTTTTATCTTCATAGCATAAAACTAAATAAACTAAATATAATCCACATTACGACCCCCTACTCCTAGCAACTGTGTTCCAAAATTTAAGATGATCAGGGTAATTAGTATAAAAGTGAATCTTGTACATGCCCATATATAAACGTACGCATATACTTAACTTTGCATGAATTATAAGTAGAAAAATATAACGTCTATAACTAAATGCCCCATGAAATATTTTAACATCTCACTTTCTATTACTTCTTTTATCATTTCATCGACTATATTTTTGTTGGCTTATATTGAAACTTCTTTTCTTGATTTATTCATGAGTTGCTTCCCCTTTGTAGAAAATATAACAGTTCTCTCCCCTGTGCTTTAAAAACTCGTACTAACTTCGTTTGTGGTAAATCGCACGATCTGGCGAGTTCTTTACTTTTTTTTAGATTTCGATTATGACTCGTTTGAAGACATGTTTATTAAAAAAGGAACAAAGATAATAAAAACAAAACAAAACAATTCCTATATTTATTTAATATTTTATCATGTCTTCCTCTCAATATAATAAGACCGTTAAGGAAGATGTCATTGATTTTTATACACACACACACACACACACACACACACACACACACACACACACACACACACACACACACACACACACACACACACACTGGCATGATAATTTATGATGTGTACTTATTAATACCTAAGATCTCATCATGTGTCTGCCTGTCTGTTAAATCCACCCCCTTCCCTTGAGCCGACCTCTTTCTTTTTTTTTTAATGTCCTCTAAGGTGAACAAAACTCTAGTTTTTTGACACATTCCCTACCTTATTTATAAATGATTTCAAATGTGTTTACTCCCCTTCTATTTCTTAAGACATTGTAATCGGGCTAACCCCATTTACCCCTTCTTTTGTTTCTCGGTTCCTTTCTTTTTCCCTTTTTCTTTCTCATTTTTCCTTTTCTGTTTTTCTTTGCGTCTCTCTTTTTTATCACCCTTTTCTTTTCCTTTCCCTTTTTATTCCTCCTTTTATCCTGTTTTGATGCTCTCTTTCCCCCCTATCGCTTCCTATATTTGGAGTCTAAAATGTCACTTAACCTATCACCCCTCCTTTTCTTAATTTTTATTTTAAATTTTACATTTTATTTTTATAAAAAAATACTTTTTTCTTCTTCTATTTGAGTACTAGTTGTCTTCTGTGACACATAAGCCATATTTCATCGCCTGACGAGGACTTTTGGCTTTTGGCAACCAATTTTCCGAAACATTTGCATTTTTAGTGTAGCGACTATGTAATATTTGTATATATATATATATATATATATATATATATATATATATATATATATATATATAATGCAGATTTTGTATTTATTATTATATTATATTGGGCCCAATATATAATAATGATTTAAAAAGTTAAACTAAACTAAATAAATAGATAAATAAAATAACTCGTACGCCACCACTGAGAATCGAAACCAAAAGGTTTAGCTTACGATTTACTTTTTTCTTTAACGTTAATACCTGAGCATGTTTCCAGCAAGGCTAAAAATTAAAACATGAATCATAGCTATTATGTTACGCATGTATATTCGTATTGCTGTCGTTCGACCTTCACCTGACAAATTCCATTTTTTTAATTTTCACACTTTTACACCGATTTCCCTCGATTTTCACACTTTTACACCGATTTTACCCAAGTTCGATTACCTTATATATTAAGTTTCATGTCTGTAGACCAAAAACTGACAGAAGAGTTTGGTAGGCATTTTTTAAAAACATATATATATATATATATATATATATATATATATATATATATATATATATATATATATATATATATATATATATATATATATATATATTTATATTTATATTTATATACATAAATATATATAGAAATATTTTTGTGTTTACTATAACCTTTTTACGCAAATGTTACGCAAGTATAAATCATGCAGGATATCTGCATGAATATAATTAACTATAAATGATCATCCCATAAGAAAACCGAAAAAAAAAAAAACTAACAGGGAGTTAATTAAAATGAATGTTTAAAAGAATATGCAAATTAACTAGATCTTTTGCAAATAAATGAAATTCTATGATCCATGTATGACAAAGTTTTATTTTCTTTTAAAATAAATAGAAAAAGTTTTTTTAATATGAATATCAATACAAAAAAATATTATAGGAGTTGTAGATATACTAGCAGGACCGGAGGACATTGAAGAACAAAAATAAAGAAAATCTGTATACATATACGTGTAGTTCCTTATCTTATTAATGGTGGTCATTTCTGTACGCGCAAGCGCGCATGTTTTTGGGCAGGCGCATGTATTTGACGCACGCGCGTCTTTATTGAAAGATGAAAACAACAACAAAAAAAGGAAGCAAAAAACTTTTAGCCAAAAAACAAACAAAAAATGCCCCCCCCTCAATAGGTGGCCAGAAAGTAGGTGCTTATTTTAAGTTGAAGTTGAATAGAAAAGTGTTCACCCACTTTTTGAAAAAGTAATTCCTTCATACCATGGGAACTATTTTTCTTCGACGGAAACGGTTAGCAGATTCGTTTTTAGCACAATAAAATCTACAAGAAACACGTTTTCGTTATCTACGGTTAGATGGACTTAAAAGGAAAATTTTACCCTTATTATTTTGTATTTCATTTTTTGTTAATAAAATTTTATTTATCTAACAAATAAAATCTTTTGTTATTTTTTGTATAAAAAGTACGATTGTTGAATTTTAGTCTTTTGATTAGTTTCGATTGTGTTGGCGCATGCGCAATTTGCAATTAAAAACCGATTAAAACTGAAAGAAATTTAAATTTCTGTTCCATTTCAAAAACAACCTCAAAACATAGCACTCGCGACAAGTTTACCCCCCCCCCACTCAGCAATAAATAAATAAAAATAAAGGGAACGGAATACTAGTCTTAATTACGAAGTGTGTTCAATGGTAAAAAAAAAAATGGATCACAAAGGCTGTGTAATGTTTTTGTTGTTATATTGACAACGACGACGAAGGAGCTTCTTATAGTGGATAACGTGTTTTAAACTTTGTAAAAGAAAGCAAATAAACTGGTTATTGAACGTTCATTTAATGACTTTCTCTATCTTGTATTTTTTGATCTTACATGACTGAAATGACAATGCATTAAATAAACTTGACGCCGGGCAAATATTATGTCTATTAGTGACACCATATTGTAATGTTAGTAACCGTTCGTTTATAATGTGAAGAACTGGATTCCAGAATATGAGAATTATCAGAGCTTAGCGAATCAGAATGGACGGACTTTGGTGAGAGAGGTTTTATTATTTATGAAACAGAAATTGGAAAGATTATGTAAGATCTATGTATGTATGAGTTAATTACGGTCGGTGTAATCACAGAATGTGTGGAACGTGTAAAATTCCTCCCAGTGACTACTGGTAGCAGTGGTAGGACTAAATATTTAGAGAGAAAAATAGGGACTTCTTCCTCTAACGATGTTGCGATTGTGATGGTGTTGCTCGTAGGATGTACTGTAGTATTTTATTATCATATATACGCTGAAGAGAGATAGAATCTCGAAACATGCATGTCCATAGATTAGTGTCTTATAAGTAAAATAAAGATAATAGATAAATAAATGAAATATTATGTTTATTTACGCCCAAATAAAATATGGGCGATTTTTTAAAAGTAAAATAATCTTTAAGATGAAGACACTAATTAACCATATTATCGTTTTAAAAAATCAATAATATATATATATATTAGTATATATATATATATATATATATATATATATATATATATATATATATATATATATATATATATAAAGTATTGTACTTAATAAAAGTCCAACTGGCGTGTTATTTAAAGGGAAAATATGGTGATAAATTCACCTCTCACGCACTAACAATGAATACAATTTCCTAATCTGTTTATGCAATCAACTTGTTAGATATAATAAACATTTATGACGAGAAAACGCTATCATTAAATAAAACAACCAGGAAATAAAAATATAAATTAAGTACTGAAATAAAATGTAGTTATTAATATTTGAAATTAAACATAAAAATAAAAATAGTAGCCATTTATCTCGAACACGCTTCGTCTCCAGAGTGCAAACTGATTGAAGAAAATTTAAGCTTAACAACATCAACGTTCCAAAAGACTTAATTTTTTTTTTTTTGCTAGATCTACAGCAGATGAGCTTACGGTTATATCTTATAGGGTTAGCGAATCTCTCGACAGAGGCAACATTTCTAGGGCAATTGCTCTTGACATATCAAAGGCCTTTGATAGGGTATGGCATAAAGGTTTACTTCACAAGATTTCTAGCTATGGTATAGCTGGAAATGTCTTCTCAATTATCAAACCATTTCTCTCTGATAGGTTCATAAGAGTAGTAGTTGATGGGCAAAAATCAGAAGCTCACAGTATTAATGCTGGAGTCCCTCAGGGGTCTATCCTGGACCCAACTCTTTTCCTGATCTACATTAATGATCTTCCAAATCACATCCTTACATCATTCGTAGACATTTTTGCTGATGACACTGCCATCTATGGTAGCACATCTAAGACAGTAAACGACCAAGTTCTCTCTGATTCTTTCTTCTCTGATCTTGATCACGTTGTACAATGGGGAAAGGAGTGGCTGGTTACTTTTAATGCATCTAAAACTAAGCTTCTATCTTTACATAATCAACGTTCTGATCCCCATCTGGCATCAATTAAAATGAATGGCTCTCGTCTTGGGTAGGCCTCAAGTTTTGACAAGCTTCTGGGCTTGACCTTTACTCCTGATCTTAAATGAAATACGTACATCAAATCTGTTGCCAAGGCCACTGGAAAATGGTCAGATCCTTCTATCGATCCAGGAGATATCTCACTGCTGATGCAATTCTCTATCTACATAAGAGCCAGGTACGTCCAAGGATGGAATACTGTTGCCACATCTGGACAGGAGCTGCTAGAAAGGACTTGATAGGGTTCAAAATAGACTTCATGGCTTCGTGGGAGATGTCCTTTTCTCTTTGCTGCACCCTCTATCTCACAGAAGAGATGTTGCGAGTTTGTCTCTGCTTTATCGTTATTTTCATGGAAAGTGTTCGACTGAGCTTCAATCTATGGCCCCCCTCGCCAAACTTTCATAAGAAACACTCGTCTAGCTGAAAACATTATCAATAAATCCCCTCCACTCTTTATCTGTGCCTAAACCTAAACGTAGATTCCATGATCAAAGCTTCTTTCTTAGAACTGCACGCCTGTGGAATTGTCTTTCGTTTTCCTACTTTTCAGCTGTCTATAATATGGTTGTCTTTAAGTTAAACGTGAACAAGTTTCTGATTAGCCGTTACACTTAAGTTAACAAATTTACCGAACTTCCATTACTATCGATTACTATATTGTCCTTTTGACTACTGTACACTTTTTAACCCTTATCCTTGAGTGGCCTCTCGGCCTTGATAAGTGGTAATGCCTATGTAATATATATATATATATATATATATATATATATATATATATATATATATATATATATATATATATATATATATATATCAGACTATCTGGCGTTGCCTAGTCGTAAAATATGCTTAAATATGATATTTTACTCCATGCAGATTTCGTAATTATTATTATAGAACCAATTCTGTATTCGAAAACGTGTTGTAAAATTGGCAGCTTGGTTTGGTCGCTGGTATGGACGAATTTATTCATTTCATCTAACTCCAATTAGATATTTAAATTTTGACGGTTGAGATGTTCTGAAAGCTAAATGACCACAGTTATAACTTCTACAAATCGACAGCAATCCTTTATCTGTAAAAAGCACCCTCTTCGTGTATCTGTGTGTCAACAACACTTGTTCATCAAGTGACCGGTTCACGACATTTTTTTTCATTTAGTGATTTGTTTGCCCATTAATAAATCAGCATCTCAATATTTGTATTTTGGTCATTTACTTGTCTTATAGCGTGACCATCGTCATAGATGGCCTGACAGCTGAAAAATGATGTCATCGCCATAGGTCCTAGCAAGCAAGATAAGTGGAACACAGACTGTCGATAATGAGCAGACATATTTTTACAGAAAGCGTTAGGAAACTTCAAAATTGGATTAAAAAAGATAAACATGATACTTTGTACTGAAACTCATCCAATATTAATAATAAAAATATTAATAAAAAAAAAACGAATTGAAAGGGAGAAAAGTTGTTAAAAAGTTTAAAAAGAAAAGGAATGCGATTTGATTTGTATGTAACTGAAGTTTATTCAATAGAAATAAATAAAAATGAACAATAAATATTTTTTAAATAAAAAAACAATATTTTAAAAATCAAAACTGAAAAACAAACGATAAATTAGTTTAACTGGAATACGAACAATAAATTAGTTTAACTGAAAAACGAACAAGAAATTGGTTTAACTAAATAACGAACAATAAATTAGTTTAACTGAATAACGAACAATGAGTTTAACTAAATAACAAACAATAAGTTAAAAATTAAATTCAAACAAATGTTAGTATAAACAAAGTTACTAAGGCAGAAATATTTCAAACATTGAATATTAAAACTTTAAAAAAATCTATTGTAGAATTCTTTTTCTGATATTTTTTTTTACTTATATTGTCATTCTCTTTGCCACAAAAAATGTTTATAAGGGAATTCGATGAACTCCATATCAGCACTTTTTCAATTTGCTGAATAGTGTGACCCTCATCACAAGAGTCAACATGAAATAATCGATTTTGATCTGCCAAATATTTAAAGTTATGTACATGGCTAATTTTCTCTGATGAATCGAATGTAAAAAAGAATCGCATTTTGTAAGTTTGTTTATAACTATATAATTATATGAGACAAGATTATTAGTTATATCATTTGGGTATAGCAGAGAACCTCTGTTAATACCACGAAAGTAGCTGTTTAATTCAGCTATTTCTTCAACAGTGTATCTCCCGGATATAAAATTTTTGCAGCTATTGCGTTTCAGTTTTTCGAAAACTGCATGACAGCAATAACCTGACAGCAATAACCTGCTAAGTATAATATAACAGGAAGTACTTCCTTTCATTGATTAACATCATCTTCTGTTACATCTATGTTAAATTTATAAACATGTAACTCTTGCTCCCTTTTCATTTCATCCCAGTTAGTTTCTTTTAAATTTTTCAATTCAATAGTTCGATTATAAATTTGTAAGCTCAATTTTAAAACTGATAACATTCTGAGTTTTTTTTTCTCACATTCATACATCTGACGTATCGATATATTATACTGATCTCCAATAATTTGTCGATACCGGCCAAACCTTGCCTCAAGGTTATTTGTCTGAAACTTTCCTGGTAATATATACACCATGTTCAGTACATTTATACAATATTTAGTCAATTCTAAAATTGCGTAAGTAGTATGGTGCAAAGCAGTATATGATTCCTTTGTTAACTTACCAGTTCTTCCAGGAATGCTATTCCAAGTTTCTAACCAGTCACAGAACACATTTAGGAAACTATAATTATTACTATTTAATGTAAGTGGATTAGCATATTTATTACGAAGTCGACAACCTTTATATGGTGTTTTCACATTCAGTATTGTCCACCAAATATAAAATATTTGAATGTATTCTGCGATTTCTGCAGAATTTGGCAAGCATTCCTGTTTTCCTAAGGTTAGCAAACCTTGAATAGTATATTCGTTGAAAATTGCAAAACCGAATTAACATTTTGCCTTCAAAACTAGTCGGAGAAAGACCTTTTGAAGTTAACTCATAGCAAAATTTCACAGATTCTAGGGCATAAAGTTTATGTAAACTAGAAAATGGAGCACTTTGGATGTTATCTAATTCATGATTTCCATTATAACAAAACTTTGGTAACATCATGCATTTACGTTCATATTTTTGGTCAAGCCAATTGTTTCTAATGCATTTTGATATATGCACTGAGTCGAATAATAAGAAAAGAGAGCTAGATGTTCTAACTGGGTGGGGATATACAATTGAAAGTTTTGATGGGCTACAAAAGAAAGACATAGCTTTTTTATTTATTGCCTTATTATCTGTTATAACACATAATACCTTAAACCCTATATCTTCTAAGCCAATTATTACACGTTTAATTATGTCAAGTAAGTTCTCAGCTAGAAGACATTTAGTTGTTAGCTAGAAGACATTGTGAGAATACACTGCTAAGCGTAAAAGCAAATGCACTTGTGGCAGGTTCATTGCTGTTGTTAGCTAAGCCAACAATATTAACACCTTTATAATCAAGATAAGGTTTGAGATGTAAAGATACTGTGATGTCATTCTGCATTAGTAACTTGAACTTACTTTCAATATACATGAGAAAATTGTTATCGTGTTGTTCAATGACAGGATTCATAGAAGTTGATAAGGTTAATCTTCGAATAGCATGGTAAAATGACATTTTTAGTGTCTCTTAACAGTCTTTACCCTCTAGGGGAGCAGTTATATAATAAGGAAGAAAATACCATCATTTCACTCGAATAATTAACCTTATTCATTGTCATTATGTTAATTTTTTCATATATGAACTTAATGGCATTAAAATATTTAAATGATTCATCTTGCACTAATAGCAAAAATGATAAGATTAATTTTAATAAAGAACTTATATTAGAAGTTTTCATTTCCTGTTCTTCGATGTCCATTTTTTTCCATGTTTTCCATCAAAATCTGCAGAGTATTTTCCTCTGTTACATGTTTAGGAATTCTATACTCCCCTATAGCACCCATTTCCATAACTACAGAATATTCTAATGGCCAAGTCCGGTTCAATCACCATAGACATTTTTTTATTTTTGGGCATAGGCATCTCTTTATATGGCATATAATGATGGTATTGTCTTGCCTAATAGAAGGCCAATAATTTTTATCTATAAACGTTAATTTTTTTTTCTAAATCATCAATATTATGGAAAGTTTTACGTTTCCGTAACTCTAACTCGTCAGCAACACTTTCACATAATGCACGCTTAAGGGCAGAATTTTCTAAACGCATTTTCTTTGCGTTAGGAAACTCTCTAAAAGTGGTTGATGACGATAAATAGGAGGGACAGTTTCGTAATATTCGAGGAATAGCATCATCCTTAAGATAGGGACTTTTTAATTTAACACTAATTGTCTTTCCAGTCCTTTCATCAAATGCTGATGCCTCTCGCTGTATGTCTTCAGGTCGAAAATGAAGTTCACATACCTAAAGAAATAATTTAAAAGAAAATCGTACCATGTTTGGCTTAATACAAAAAAAGAAAAGAAAATTACATGACAAAAAAAAAAAAACGATAAAATAAAAAAAATAAGGTAAATGTGCAGAATTAGTCCACCCTCGAAAAATCCTTTTAAATTACTACTTTTATAGGTTTTCGCGGGTGCTTAAAACAAAACTAACGTTTAAAATTACGGCAAACTAGTAGTTTCCAAGATATAAAGAGATGTTAGTTAAAAAGGGGGGGGGATAATTTAACCTAAAACGACCACCCACTTTATGGCCATTTTTTTTTTACATGGGCAACGAGCAATTTAAAAAAAAAAATTACATTTTCGCCTCAAACAAGGCGACGTGCCTCTTTGATGTGGGAATGAACACAACTAAACGTAAAATGAGCACCTACAGTTGACCCCCTCTCCCCGACAAAAATTCTGTTTACACTTTTTGAAAGGGGGTGCTAATTTTACGTTAAACTGTGTTCATTGTACGTTCTCCCAACCCCCAACATAAAGGTGGCCATACTCATTTTTCTTCGATTTTATTTGTTAAATAGAAAGCGTCCTAAAAATAAAACGACGGCCATAAAGTGGGTGCTCATTTTACGTTAAATTTTTTATAGAAAAGTGATCCCCCCCCCCCTATTTTTTAAAACTTACATTTCTTCATATCTTGGAAACTACTCGTTTGCCGTAATTTTAAACGTTATTTTCGTTTACAGCGCCATTAGTAGTATCAGAATTTTGGGGGAATTTTTGACAACCCTAACACAAAACTGCGAATAACATATACAAAACTCGTAATTTCTCCGTTTAAAGTAGGTTGTTTATTTTCTTTATAGAATATACTTCCAAAATAAATTATTAAAATTGTTTAAAAAATAATAGAAATATTATTATTTTTTTATTGCTGGCACTTTGTAAACACTTTTTTTAAATTAAAAAAATATTTCTATTATTTTTTTTAAACAATTTTAATAATTCATTTTCGAAGTATATTCTCCAAAATTCTGACACCAACAGGGCCACGACATTTACCACACATAATTATTAATAAGCTTTTAGGATAGCAAAAACGGTCATAAACTTGAAAAAAAAGTTTAATCTATTTCACGCTAATATAAATATTGCACAGTAAAATAGTTGAACTAAAAAGATAAATGATTTTTCTTATTTAGAATTATTTAAACAAGGAATTCCGTTTTTACGATATCTTTTATTTAATTGCTAGGTGAAAGTACATAATATTTTCACCATACTCCCCATTTTAAATAAGTTTCTAAATAATAATTCATTATTTCAGTACATAACTTAAATTACATGTAAAATTAATTTTTTTATATACATACTTTCATTTTTATTTTAAAATAGTTCTAAAAAAATAAATAAATAAAAATAAAAAAGGCGCATTTTTTTTTTTTTTTTTTAAATATCTCAAACATTTTAACATTTACTCTGCTATATTTAGATGGAGTAAAATCCTTTCTTTTTATTGCATTAATCCACTGGTAAATTATTTCCTTTTTTGGGGGGAAATGAAAACACGGTAACTTTTGGTCCATTTTCATAGTTACCTCGGCATTTTGGAACTATACATCTCGACGGCATGTTTAAATTTATTTAACCCTCCAAAACTTTAAACCAACTTCCGGTTTAGTAATGATACACGTGACCAAATTTCAACTGACCGATGTTCATGACGTCACCAGACTAAATTATAGTCGTCGCCATCATATTACGGTAGCCACGTTTATAGCCGAGTGCTTTTCTCGTAATGAAATGGAGTGAAGAAAAGAAAGACGAAACGAAAAGATAAAATAATACCATTTCCACGCGGTCGCTACACACATTTCCAATAATTTTATCTGTAATTTTGGTCGTACATTTTTCCTTATGAAAATGGAAATAATCGAAGGAATCATTCATATTGTTCGAATATATAAGTTATTCGATTCACTGGGAAACTTTCAAACCCAATAAAATATCTTCGACGAAACGAATGCATATTTGTTATTTTCTTGATTTTGATTTTTGAGTGTTTTGAGATAGAAATAGACAAAGATACGTATAGTAAATATCATTTTCGTTAAAACGTTGCGCAGATGCCCGATATTTGCTTGTTGATTGTTTTTTTTCCTTTTTACTGACATCTGTTTGTTAATTATTTTTTAAAAAACTTTTCCCTTTCTCATGTAGACACTGTCGTTTTCCGTTTTGTAAGCTTTTCAGTTTCATTATTTTCTCACACATTTTCACGATGGGTTTTTCTTTCTTTTTTTTCTTTCTATTTGTATATTTTAATTTATTTGACTCATCTATTGTTTTATTTTGCATGTTTTTGCTTATTTCATTTTTCTTTCTTTCTGTCTTTCTTTTACGAATCCTCTTCATCTCTTTATTTTGTCTTTCATCAATTTTTTCTTCATGTTTTTCTTTCTGAATTTCTCACTTTAAATTACTCTAGCTATATATGTTTTTCTTTTATCCTTTACCAGGCGGTGTACACGCTGCGTTGTCCGAGAATTAATGAATTCTAACCATGAAATAAATTCGGTGTTTACTTTTTACTCGTCATCAGCGTGGATGACCGTCGACTCCCCGGAAATCATCCATCCTTTCTGTAGTGAAAATTGAGTGTGACTGCAGTCACGGAGGTGGACTGCATGTGCAAACTCGAAACCCGAGCGATGGGAGACGAGAAAGCGACAAATCATCAGGTTCGATCGCGCATTAATTTGCATAAATGAGATAATATAAGGCCGGGAGTTAAGATGTTTGAGAGAGTCGAACTGTTGAGTTCTCGAGAACCGAATGGAACCTGGTTAGAGCGGAGAGTGTCGCTGAAAATCGAGTCCAGGTTTTTTTTTTCGATTAGACTTTCTAAGAAAGAAAATTAAAGAAAAATGGATCACTAGTTAAGTAAATACAATTTACAGTTTGATATTAAATTCTCATCGTCGTCCTTCTACTATGAATGGTCCATCTGGAAATAGACGAATTCAGACAGCAATAACACTCCGAGAGGCGACAACATGCACATGTCCCTGTTATTATAATACACGTTCACCCCTTTTATTAAATAGTTATATGGTAATAGAATTTGAATATATGTTGGATAAAATGATCCACATACATATGCTTCTCACATGCATATCACGATCCCTATTTGTAAATATCGCAATATCAGTATGATCTACAATATATAAGAACAGTTTTGTTTGTGTGTGTATGTCCAGTTAAATTCCAAAACTAAGAAACAAAGACTTGCAAAGTTCATATATTCTCCATCAGTTTTATCCAGGATATTGACATCTAAGATTTATAAAAATGTATTCATTCTTTGACTCCATATGGTACAGATTTTGTCGGGGAGGGGCTCTTTTTTCTAGTCATTAACTAACGGGAAGTAACTTTGTATTTTTTTCAGGTAGTTAATTCCCGTATGCTGATTCATTTCCCGAGTTGTTTGTGTGCATGCGTATGTATATTCAAAGAGAGGTATTGGCAGCGAAGAGAAGAAAAAAGAGTTTGAGAAAGGTAGGAGAAAACGGTGGAGAAGGAAAAAGAGCGATAGAAGTTTTAATGAAAATACGTTACACTTTTACCCCAGGCAACGCCGGGTAATCCTGCTAGTCTATAATATATTATACATTTGTTTTTTTATTTCGCTGTACTTTTTTGTTTCTATGTTTCTCGTGCCTTTCCTTCATTTATCTTTTTCTTTAATATTTCTGATCTCCGTTGTTATTTCTTCGATCTATTTCTTAGTTTCATTTTTATTGTAATTTTTCTATTTCATCTTAATTATTTAATTCTATTATTTATTGTATTCTACAGCTTTTTATTCTATTTTTCTTTCTTGCTTGCTTGCTTTCTTGCTGCTGCTTGTGTTTGGTCTGTTGAAACCAAACCAATAATGACAGCTGCTTGCGCTGGCCAAATTCAGACGAATCAATTGTCTGTTGTTGAATCAGATTCGGCATTCTCTCGAAACATGGCTTCTCCAGTAAAAAATATTACGTTTGCTCATATATATATATATATATATATATATATATTCGCTTTATGTTACATGTAATTATGTGTTTAGACTGATTTCCTTTGATGTTATGTACGGTTTAAATATAATTCAATTTAAACTGTGATAAGATCTAACGGATTCGATCTAACTTGTTGCTGTGGGATGGAATATATATGTGTGTGTGTACGCTAGCTGGCTTTGTCAGCTCGCCATTGCAAGGATTAAGCCATAGAATAAACGTGGTATTTTGGTAACATTGTGTAATATATATATATATATATATATATATATATATATATATATATATATATATTCGCTTTATGTTACATGTAATGTATATATATATATAAATTCGTATTCCTGTCTATTTGCTTGTTTGTTCACAATTTGATTAATATATGCAATAGTTTGCTTACTTTAGTCTGTCATTCATTTCTATATATAGTACGATTCTTAGGAACTATATACAATTAAGAGAACATCTAATTTGCATATTACATTAAGAAATATCGATGTTATTAAATAGCGGTATCTTTGTTAATATTTCTCCCGGGAGAATTGTTTTAAGTATTCTATTTAAAATTGTTATTTAATAAATTTTAAACAATAATTATATTGATAACATATTTAATTTATTTGGAATCGATTTTTTAAAAACTTCTTTTAGAGTTATTTACCCCTAGGAACTTCGGACCATGAATAGTTTGTTTGTTAAAGAAAAACTATTCAACAAATAAAATAATTTGATAATCTCAATAATTTTCTAGCTTAAAAAAATAATTATGTGTAGATAGAATATGCTTAGTTTTTATTGTTTTTTTTTAAATATTCAAACAAAAAAAAAACACTTACGAAAAAAACTGAAAAGATTTCATTTGTTTGTTTTTTATTATTCTTTAAACGGCTATACAGAAATCGGTGAATTTTTACGATGTGACCCAGCGTCGTTTAACACCTAAAAAAGTAAAGATCTACTGCCCCTTCTCTAAATACCACAATTGACACATTTTTGTCTTTTTCCACGTTAATCTCATCAATTACAAACTTAACTTTCTAATGTAAAAAAAGGTAAATTTTTGCGACGTAACCCTACGTCGTTTAACTCAAAAAAAAAAACAAAACAAAACAAAAAACAAATGAAGACCTACTTTTTGGGGGCCTAATACGTTTAAACAGCCTTTATGAATAATATGAAAGAAGAAATTTTGCAAAAAACTTAACATTTTAGAGAGGGGTATCACTTTTCTATATAAATTTAACGTAAAATAAGCACCCACTTTTTGGCCATTAAGTGTTCGACGAGACATGCTACCTCTAGCATTTTTTCAAGTTTGGCAATTGAGGGGGGGGAGGCAAAACATGACAAATACAATTTTTTTTGGGAGGAGGGGGGGGCGGAAATTACATTTGAAACATAAAATAACGATAAATTTAATTAATTTTTATGAGACCATTCTGTACTTTCACTTAACAATTTCATAAACAAAACGAACCCCAAGATATGACAAATTCAGTTTTTTTGGGGAAGGGGGGGATCGGCGGAGGATTACATTAGAAACATAAAATGACGAAACATTTAATTTAATTGATTCTGGAATTAATTTTTGGTAGATCTTCATTTATTTAGGGGTTCTGCCCACTTGGCTATTTTTTTTTTTTGCGATCGCACAGGTATCCGCTGCTATTTTTGTTGAAACAAAAGTTGTAATGATTTATCTTTAATTAAATTATTGGGGGGGGGGGAGGTCTTTCCAGTGCTCAATATTCGGAAAATAGTTTCTTTTCTTTGTATCCCTTCTGCCGAAATATCTGGTGGAGAGGGTATCACGTACTTCGTTTTTGGGCAATTACATTTACATGTTTTTATCTGTTCTTTTATTTTTTGGAATTGTTGTGGGGGTATCCACGTTGCCCATGTTGAAAATTATTAGCATAGCGGATGTATTCCAAACGGAACTTCATGTCAACCCAGGCAACGCTGGGCATCTATGCTAGTATATATATATATATATATATATATATATATATATATATATATATATATATATATATATATATATATATATATATATAATGTTTATGGGAAATATGCTTATTCAATTATATTTCACCTTTTATTTATATCAATCCTTTAATTTATGAAGGTCGATGTAACTACAGAGAATATACAAAATTGACAAAAAGTCTCTATTCCAGATTCTAAGATGTTGCCCATCTTACCGTTTATTTCTTTTAACATGTTAAAATGTTCAGTTCTTGACAGCTCCAATTTCGTAGCGCATTTATATATTATATTCTGAAATGAGACATTTACCTTCTAAAGGGCATTCACCCGTATTTCTACAGTTACACTGCTCAAAACAACGAGATATTATAAAAACGCTGACTGGGAAGCCATCAGGGATCTCATTAGGGACGCCCCATGGCAAAATATCTTTTCACTTCCTGCTGAACATTGCGCAAATGAGGCCACTGAATGGTTCAAAATGGCAATTAAAGCACATGTTCCCATGCGCAAATTTTATAGCAAGCCCCACTCTCCCCAATGGTTTACTTCTACTTGTGCAGCTGCAATAGCGCAAAGGCAGCATGTGTACCGCAAATTTAACCGACATATGTCCAGTTCAAACAGACAGAAGTATATAGAAGCTAGAAGTAACTGTAAGAAAGAAATAGTGACAGCTAAGAGAGAATTTACTGAAACCACCAAAAAACGCGTCAAAGCACAAAAAATAGGAACCCGCAACTTCTGGAAAATCCACAACAGTGTAGTAAATAATGGGCAATCAACCATTCCCCCACTATCCAACAATCATGAGGTTGTTTGCTCTGCAACTGAGAAGGCTAACCTGCTTGCCAGTCGGTTTGCCTCCAACTCCACACTGGACTCTGCAAACCACCCCCTCTCTGACTTTCCTTTGCAGACAGACGCCACACTAGACGATCTGAAAACCACCTCTTCTCAGGTGCATGCTATCATAAGAACTCTTGACATTGCAAAAGCATGTAGACCTGATATCATCCCGGCTGTGCTATTAAAAATGTGGTCCTCTGAAGTAGCCCCAGTTCTCTCCAAACTTTACAACAAATGCCTTAATGAATCTTGCTTTCCTGCCTGCTGGAAAACTGCTTCTGTAGTACCAGTTTTCAAGAATTCTGGCGAAAGAACTGACTCAGTGAATTATCGCCCCATTAGCCTCCTCCCACTTGTTGCCAAAATATTTGAGACCATAATTAACCAAGCTCTAGTCCATCACCTTACAGATGCTAAACTTCTGACTGACCAGCAATATGAATTTAGGCAAGTCCGTTCCACAGCAGACATCCTAACTGTAATCTCAGAATGTATATACCATTCACTGGACAAAGCGGGGTAGGGCAGAGCGGTAGCTCTAGATATATCTAAGGCTTTTGACAGGATATGGCATGAAGATCTCAGGAAAATCAGATCATATGGTATCACTGGAAGAATACATAACATAATAAAATCCTTCTTAGATAAGAGTAAAGTCCAGCTTGTCCTCGACGGTCGTACATCTAAACAATATTATATAAATGTGGGAGTGCTTCAGGGGTCTATCCTTGGACCTCTGTTATTCCTAATATTCATAAATGACCTCCCTGACAAAATTGCCTGTGAGATGGGTATATATGCTGATGACACCACACTCTATAACAGACACGACAGGAAAACAAATGAACCCATATCTAAAGAAATGGCAGAAACACTAGAGGATGACCTCCGATCTGTAGTGGAATGGGGACAAAAATGGATGGTCACATTCAATGCTGCCAAGACTAAACTCGTTTCCTTCAATAATTACAAGAAACCTTCTCTACCACCAATAGCAATGGCCAATGACTCTCTATCTGAAAGTACATCTTTTAAACTCCTCGGCCTAACGTTCACAGGAGACATGAGTTGGAACAAATACATTGAGAGTATCGCCAGGACAACTGTGAAAAGGTAGGTTCTTTCTGCCGTGCTAGAAAGAAACTAACACCCGAAAGTATCCTATATCTCTATAAGGCCACCATTCGCCCATGTATGGAGTATCGTTGTCATATTTGGGCTGGTGCATCTGCCACTAGTCTCTCACTCCTAGACAAAGTTCAAAAGCGAGTCACCAATCTGATAGGTCCTGACCTGTCATCTAAGCTTCAGTCTCTCTCCCATTGACGAAATGTTGCATCCCTCTGCCTGTTCTACAAGTACTTTAATGGTAAATGCTTTGACGAACTACAAGCACTTGTGCCCCCTTGACGTAAATACCCCCAACAAACCCGACAAGCAGCTAAATCCCACGCCTCCACATTAGAGATTCCTAGATGCAAGAGAGCCTTCTACTCCATTAGTTTCTTCCCCAGAATAGCTAGACTTTGGAACTCCCTTCCGGGTTCTTGCTTCCCCAACTGTACTGACATACAGAAGTTCAAATGCAACATGAACTGACATCTTGCTGCCCAACTCCCTACACAGTACCCCTGATGCCTATGCCCCTGATAGTAGCCCCCTACAACAAAGTGGCAATGTACCTTGTTTGGGGTGAAAATGTAATAAAAAAAATTACAAAGTGATTCATCTTTAGTATTTTGATTTGTTAAATAACCACCCTCCTTAATCTCCTTATCTATTTTTGCACTGTTCGAAATTATAGTTTTCACTAAATTAGTAGTTGTAGAGAAAAATTACTTTACAATATCTTGGTTTATAATTTTTCCTAAGTTGGTTCCTTTTAGAAATTTTTTTTATTAAAAACCATTTCCCTTTTAATTTTTTACTTCTATTTTTAATAAGATGTAATGTGACCTCCTAATAATAATTTCTTGTGACGCTAAATACCTGTATGGCACAATCACATTAATACACCGGTTCTCGCCAGATTTCATTACGGACTCAGTTTTTGTATAAACTATATCGCCTGAAGAGGTCTCTAGTTACCAGTAACTCATTAACGTGTAGCGACATATTATTGCTCATGTAAAAACAAATAAAAAAGTATATATTGCTCTATACTTCGGTATTGAGCACACTTGTATTAACCTCGTTAAAACTTCATTCGTCACTTTGCTTCTGGAAAATATTAACTTGGAATTATATACTATTTATAAATAACTAGCAGGACCTGTTAACTTGTGTTGCCCGGTGGAAGCCCCTCCCCCTTCTCGCAAAAAAAGTAAACTACGCTTGCTATTGATGGCCACTGCCGTCTCTGAAAAATTGAGGACACTGGAGGCAGTGGTCAAAATGAAATAATCTGGCTTTCAGTGGCGATTAGTGCTGGTCTGGGGCGATAACCTGCAGGTACTGTTTTAATCTAAGAAATGCAATTAAGGGAATGCACAAATCATTATGGATTAATAAAATTATGAAAAATGGTCTATTAGAATAATAATAGAAAGTAAAATCAGAAGTTTTAGAGGTTAGGAATTCTCACTGTATATGAACTGTTTAGAGTGATCGAAATCAGTGGTAGTAGTACTAGCTGTTTTGCGTTTGTTGTTCAAGTCTTCCTCTTCTTTTCAACTCTTCCAGCAATAGTACTGAATTAAATTTCAGTTTTATGTCGTCTAACGTGTAAAAAAACCCCATTACGACTTTTTTCACTTCACTTCTTTGAGTATTATCATGTTAAGCACAGCGTTTGGACTAGACATCCTAAACTCCCCATGTTAAGAATGGCATTCAGAATAGACACCCCCAACAACACCAATGTGAAGGACAGATGTTGGAGTAGACAACCGCCTTTTTTGGGGAGGGGGGAATAATTCACCTAAATTTAACCGTGATAATCGTTGTCCGCATACCCAACCATAAATGCTAAAAAAAAAAAAAATAAATAGAATTAGAGTGACAATGCTCTCAGTATATCTGTTCCAACTCATGTTCCCTGTGAACGTTTGGTCGAGAAGTTTAAAAGAAGTACTTCCAGGTAACGTTTCTTTGCTATTGCTATTGGTGGAAGAGAAGGTTTCTTGAAATTATTGAAGGAAACAAGTTTAGTCTTAGCAGCATTGAATGTAACCATCCACTTGTATCCTCATTCCACTACAGATTTGAGGTCATCCTCTAGTGTTTCTACCATTTCCTTAAATATCTGTTATTTTGTTTCCCCTTCGTGCCTGTTATAGAGTGTGGTGTCATCAGCAAATATACTCATCTCAGAGACAATTTTATCAGAGATCATTTATGAATATTAGGAATAATAAAGGTCCAAGGTACTCCCGCATTTATATAATATTGTTTAGATGTACGACTGTCGATTCTTCTCTTACTTAAGAGGGATTTAATTATGTTAAGTATTCTTCCACTGATACCATATGATCTGATTTTCCTGAGAAGACCATCATGCCACTTAAATAGATTTTGTTTTTAGTTTTGATATCTTTCTGTAATTTTAACACCATCTTACTAAGACATTAGGAATTTAAAAAAAATGCAAAATTAAATAATCTTATTTATGGAAAATAATGTCTTTTAAATGTTGCTCATTTTCAGCTTCGCGTATTTATACTCTTTCCAAAACATTATTCATAACAGCTTGCAGATTCTCTAAACTGCGATTTAACTCTCTTATTTCGTTCCTGATGTTTTCTTTCAATTCTTGCAGTGACATTTTGCACACCCTAGACCCTGCAACAAGACAAACTCGCAACATCTCTTCTGTGAGAAAGAGGTTGCAGGGAAGAGAAAAGTGAATCCCCTACAAAGCTACAAAGTCTATTTTGAACTCTATCAAGGCAGGATAAGTCCTTTCTAGCAGCTCCTGTCCAGATTTGGCAACAGTACTCCATCCTTGGACGTACCTGCCTCTTATACAGGTAGAGAATTGCATCAGTAGTGAGATATCTACTGGATCGATAGAAGGATCCCACCATTTTTCCAGCGAACTTGGCAACGGATTTGATGTATATGTTCTATTTCAGATCAAGAGTAAAGGTCAAGCCCAGAAACTTGTCAAAACATGAAGCCTCCCCAAGACGAGAGCCATTCATTTCAATTGATGCCAGATGGGGACCAGAGCATTGATTATGTAAGGATAGAAGCTTGGTTTTAGATGCATTAAAAGTAACCACCCACCTCTTTCCCCCATTGTACCACATGCTCAAGATCTGAGGAGAGAATCAGAAAGAACTTAATCGTTTACAGTCTTAGATGTGCTACCATAGTAGTGTCATCAGCATAAATGTCTACTAATGATGTAAGGATGTGGTTTGGAAGATCATTAATGTAAATCAAGAAGAGAGTTGGGCCAAAGATGAACCCTTGAGGGACTCCAACATTAATACTGTGAGCTTTTGATTTCTGCCCATCATCCACCACTCTTATGAATCTATCAGAGAGAAATGATTTAATTAATTGAGAAGACATTTCCAGCTATCCTGTAGCTGGAAATCTTGTGAAGTAGACCTTATGCCATACCCTATCTAAGGCTTTTGATATGTCAAAAGCAATTGCCATAGAAAGGAAGCCTCTGTTGAGAGATTCACTAATCCTATGAGATATAACTGTAAGCACACCTGCTGTAGATCTAACAAAACGGAAACCATATTATTGAAGTCCCTCAGGAGTCCATCCTAGGCCCAACTTTCTTCCTGATCTACACTAATGGTATTCCAAATAACATCCTTACATTATTCGTAGACATTTATTGCATATTGTTCCTCTAAAGTGTCCTCACGTCCAGATTTTTAAATTCACCAACTGTGACAACCAGGCTTTAGTAGGGTGTATTTCAATTCCTGCTGTAATTGTTTATTTGAACCTGAAAACATAAAAATTGGTATGTTATCTCATTTAAATGCCTGTACAAAAAAGTCTGGAAACTTATTTAAGGCACCTCGTAGCTGCAGTTGATGATTGTCACCTAGATATGTGCATTGGATTCTGTGCTTTAGGATTTTTTTTTCATATTTTTGCTGTTTTCGCCAATGTCGTGGTTTGTATAATGTTAATCCCCTCCTAGATTAGAATTTCTCCTATTCCTTTTCAAGTTTTCCAGAACACTTCCTAGTGTTCCTACAATTATTGGCATTATGACAGTTAATTTAATCTTCCATATTCTCTTCAGCTCCATGGAAAATTCCGTGTATTCACTTAAATTTTCTGTCTCCTTTAGTTGACTTTTGAGACGAAATCCATATTGCTTGTTACTAAGTAGATTGTTTTTAATGAGATGGTTGATGACTGCTCGATTAATCATATAGTTAAACAGCTTACTCATGACACATTGGAAACTGCTCATTCTGCACTAAACTGCAGATGCTTGATTAGCAGCATTTTTAAATACTGGCTAGACTAGCGAGGTTTTCCAAATAGATGGAAAGAGTTTCTCTTTAAATGATTTTGTTAGAATTTCAGTAGCATTTGCTTTGGCACAATGACTAGAATGTTAACTATGGTAGTTGCCTTGTTTGTACCAAGGTTTATGATAAATTTTTCAATGCCCCTAACCTATATAGTTATAATACTATGAAAATTTACAATAATATGGGAAAATTCAGGATGTTGGTGGCCCTAATTGCACAGTTCTTTGTGGAAAGTAACACTTTATCAAATGCTGAGCAGATTACCCAATTATTATTGTTATTATTATTATTATTATTATTATTATGAGGAAAAGTGTGTGGAGCAAAATATGGGGCTGTACATGATCTTTGTGGATTTTACGAAGGCTTTCGACACGGTGGATCGAAGCACTCTTTTTGAAGTCTTGCTGAAGCTTGGCTTTCCTGCACACTTCACCAGCCTTGTCAGAGCCCTTTATTCAGGCATGAAAGCCACAGTTAAGCTGAAGGGCGAGCTCTCCGATCCATTCGACGTGCAGAATGGTGTCAGACAGGGCTGCATCCTCGCTCCAACCCTTTTCTCACTCTACCTGTCAGTTGTGCTTCGGCATTCTTTTAGAAATTGTGATAAGGGTGTTTTTATACAATCTAGGCCGGGAGCAGTCCTTTTCAATGTCAATGCATACAAATCCGCAAATAGAACAACAAAGATACTCGTACGGGAACTCATGTTTGCTGATGACACTTCATTTGTAGCGCATAGTCACGAGGATGCTCAGAACATAATAACTCGCTTTGCAGGATCAGCCAAGGCCTTCGGATTGAAGGTTAACATCAAGAAAACCGAAATGATGTACCAACAATCCCCTGGATCACCAACAACAAGCCAGCCAATTAAGATTCAAGACCAGGAGCTTTACAATGTCAGCAAATTCAAATACCTACGGACCACGGTCATGAACAACAACAAAATGGATGAGGAGATTTCTACAAGAATGGCTAACGCCTCCATATCCTATGGAAAACTCAAACAGAAGGTCTGGCAAAATAAAGACCTGACTTTCAGAACTAAATGCTTGGTGTACCGCGCCATCATCCTCTCGTCACTCTTATATGGTGCAGAAACTTGGCCAGTGTACAAACAGGTAGCCTGCAAGCTCAACACCTATATGATGAGACACCTCCGGCAGATTTTAAATGTCAAATGGTATGACTTTGTCAGCAACAGGGAGATCCTATCACAAGCCAACCTCCCAAGTATGTATGACCTGCTCATCCGGAAAAACCTGAGATGGGCCGGGCACGTAAACATAATGGAGAACTCCTGACTACCAAAATAGATACTGTTTTCACAACTGGAGGATGGGGTACGAGGCATAGGCAGATCTAAACTCAGGTTTCGTGACACTGTCAAACGAAATCTAAAGGACAGGTTGATCCCTACTAGAAGCTGGCAGATCCTCAGTTGCGACCGTGACAAGTGGAGAATGTTGGTTCACAGGAAGTTGTCTTCGGCCACGAAGGACAGCACATGGTTATTATTATTATTATTATTATTATTATTATTATTATTATTATTATCTATATATTAATACAATAGTGTATTATTTTTGTGTCATGCTTATATCTTTTTCCTTCTGAGTGGCTGTTGTATAATTGTTATGATCTTCCATTTCTTGTAATAAATAATTTTACCAAGAATTCTTCATAAATTTTGGTCTTGGTTTCGATTATAACTGATAGCACTCAAGTCATTTATTTATTTTTTTTATAATTTTACTAAAAATTCTTCATAAGTTTTCATTTCCCTCTGATTCCAATCTCACCAATTCTTTTTCAAAGTTTTTTGGTATTGTCCCTAGTGCTCCTTCTATTATTAGTATTATCTTAACTTTCTTTATCTTTCATATCTCGTTGAACTCTCTGGCTAGTTCTGCATATTTGATTCACTTCTCTGTCTTCTGATCTTCATCCTGTCGTCTGCTGGGACAGCAAAATCTACAATCTGGCAGGACTTTTTCTTCTTTGTTTTGATATCGTTATCTTGTGCGGCTGTTATGAGAGATTCTGTTTCTCTGTTTAAGTTTCCTTTCTAATTCTTTTTTCGTGTCGTCTATACAGTCTCTTAAACAAACCAGTACTTTTCCTCTGCCTTTCCTTTTCACATAGAGTTGGTTAGTATCATACTTTGGGTGTAGAGCATGGTGCATAATCATTGTCTTCTGGTCAAGTTGCCTCAGTTCTTCTTTGGTTCACCCAATAAACGGTCCAGAGTATCTTATTGGTGACACTGTCCATGTGTTAATACCTTTCATTAGGTTTCTACTATATAGTTTGGTTTCGAGAAGTTTTCTTGTCCTTCTTAGGTATTCATTTCTAATTTTCGCTTTCATTTCTGTTGCTTTAACCACCGTTAAAGCAACATAAATGAAAGCCCATAAACAGAATGGAGAACTCCTGACTACCAAAACAGATACTGTTTTCACAACTGGAGGATGGGGTACGAGGCATAGGCTCCAAGGACCCACAGATATTTCTAGCTGTCATGCTCACTTAGTGCTCTCATCTCCACTTCAGTTTTCCCCTTCTCATGATCAGCAGTGCCTACTTTTCCATGTTGAATTCTATTCGAATGTCCTGACTGCCGATCTCTAGTTTTTTTGCAAACAGTTTCAGATCGTCCATGTACATTAGGTGGTTCAACCTTTCATCTGGTAATGAATTTGTATCTGGCTTTCTTAGTATGTTATTCATCATGACTATCACCTTGGAAAATTTTTTTGTATTTTAATCTCAGTTATTATTATTATTATTATTATTATTATTATTATTATTATTATTATTGTTATTTGTACCCACTAGGAGTTCTCACATAGTTCATCACCAGTTATTGCTCACTAACAACAACTGGCAGTGTTTCCTGGAGTCTAGGTGACAACAACAAATCTCTTCACCTCTTTTAATAACTTTTGCAAATCAATTTGTGTTATCTCAACAGCCGCTTGCCATTGACTTCTTGTTGGTAATGACTATTAGTCACCTCTGGAATTTGAGTAGCAATAAGACTCTCCAAGGTCGCAGTCCTCTTTGTACTCATGCATTGAAGGTCTGGCTAGTGCTTTCTCTCCTTGGTCATTCCATCCTTGTCGAGCCTTCTCGATTATTTGGTATGGTGCCAGTTGATGTCGGCATTGCCTTTTTGGGGAGGCATTACTTTACGTTTATACAGTTTCAGTTTTCTTGGCTCAATGTGGCGTTCCTCTATCTTTTTGTTTCTGCACCAGTTTCTATATGGCCGGTTAGCTTTTGTAGCTCATGTGTATTAGTCTCCGCATTCAAGGGCTTTCCTTAATATTTCAGCCGTTTTCATTATTGCTATCCATTGTATTCTCTTATCCATGTCACCGATTCCAATTTTTTCTACTCTTTTTCAAAATTTTTCGTGATTGTCCCTAGTGTTCCTACGATTATTAGTGTTAACTTTACTTTCTTCATCTTTCATATCCCTTTCAGCTCACTGATCAATTCCATGTATTTGTTTCACCTCTTCGTCGCTGATATTCACTCTGTAGCCTGCTAGAACGGCGAAATCTACGATCTAGCTGGACTTTTCCTTAACCTATTGACATCCGGTCTCCTTGCTTTAATTGGTTTATCTGCTTGTACATTCATGCCTCATAAGATTTTGTGAATTCCGTTTCCGAGTACTGCTACCGGTTTATACTTATATTATTTGTCTAAGTGTTTAAGATGAAGTTATTTTCATAGTTCCCATTGTACTACCTTCCACACTTGGTGGTGTCTATTCTTATATCCTTTTGGGATAGTTTGCTGCATTCACTTATTATGTGGTTCATTGCTTCGTCTCATGTCCACAGAGTGTACATTTGCTGTTTTCTTCTGTCTTGTCGATCTTTGTGTGAGTATAGTTCTAATCACGTTACCTTATGCGACTGTTATAAGGGATTCAGTTTTTTGTTTAGGTGTTCTTTTCGTAGCTATCTTCAAGTGTTTTTGAGAGTCTCATCTTTTGTCGTCCTTATGAATCGTCCATGTAGTTGTTTCTCTGCCAGTTTTTCTTTTCTTGTCTTATCGTTTGCCTCTATATTGTATACCTTGTTTATTTTTGCAGTGTCTCTTGCTGTGTAGATTAACGTTATAGTGCATTGAGCATAGTCAGAAGTTTCCGTGTCTTCTGGTCGAGATGCCTGTTCTTGCTTGATCCAACCAAGGAACAGTTTACAGTATCTTACTAGTGATACTGCTCATATGTTTATACGTTTTATTAGGTTTCTACTATATAGTTTGTTTTCTAGAAGTTTTCTTGTTGTTGTTTTATTTGTTCTTGTTCTTGTCCTTGTCCTTGTCCTTGCCCTTGCCCTTGTCCTTGTCGTTGTTGTTGTTGTTGTTGTTGTTGTTGTTCTTCTTCTTCTTCTTCTTCTTCTTCTTCTTCTTCTTCTTCTTCTTCTTCTTATTATTATTATTATTATAATTTCCTTAGATTTTTCTTTGATTAATTCTTTTCTGCCGAGTCTCTCTTAAATCTAAAAAAATAACGCTTTCTCTTTGCATCTACTTTAACAACCCATTATACCCCACCCGCAGCGAACATCTCTTGCCAATTTGTCTCACCGTAGTTATAGCAACACGCCAAGCTGACCTTGGTGTTATCTCTCCCTTTTTATCTTAACATCTTCTGTCGCGTGACATGATACATGACGAGATTTGTTTCTATAAACTTTTTCAAACAATTTTTCTACCTTTTTTTTTCCAACTTGTGATTTGTTGTCTAAAAAAGACAGGGTAAAAGGTCACATAAAATCCATCTAATCTCTCGTCTGATCTAAAAGTGAAGCGAACGCGATAAGCAGATAATGGCTACTTCTTTGTTGTTCGTTCGCGAAGAGAGAAGTTGAAAACCCTTTCATGCAATCGTCACGTGAGATAACGTTTTCAAATTTCACTCAGTCACGTACAGAATGCGGCACTTTCTAAACGGCACGCATAATTCCGCAAGTGAAATTAATATTTGGCTTCTTCATTTTCTCTCGTTCTTTTAAAAAGATTCTTCATGTTTAATATTTAATTCAAGAATTTAATTCAAGAATTATATTCAACAATTACTAGCCACACCTCTACACCCGCCGATATCAATGACAAATAACAATCTACCTGAGAATTCTTCTTTCAAACTCCCCAGGTTAACATTCATGGGCAATATGAACTGGAACAAATGCATTGAGGACATTGCAAAGGCTGCTGCAAAAAAGGTGGGTTTCCTCTATCGTGCTAGAAGACCACTCACACCTGAAAGTATCCTGTACATCTACAAGGCCACCATTCGCCCATGCATGAAGAATGGTTACCACATCTGGACTGGTGCATCTAGCACTAGTAGCAAGGGTCCAAAAAAGAGTTTTAAATCTAATAGGTTACACTTTGTCAACTAAGCTCCAACCCCGAAATGTTGCATCTCTATGCCTGTTTTACAAGTATTTTAATGAAACGTGTTCTGACGAACTCGTTACACTTGTACCCTCTCCAGGTACATATCAGCGACAAATCTGATTAGCAACAAAATCACACCCCTTCACTTCCACTAAATGTCAGAAAGCTTTCTGTTCTAATAGTTTTTCCTTTTCTTTGGAATTCCCTTCCTACTACCTGCGTAACTGACTGATATACAAAGTTTAAATGTAATGTAAACCAACATCTTGTTAATCTTTCCTAGGCATGGTCCCAAGTAGTAGCCCCTTATATCCAAGTGGCGATATGCCTTGCTCGGGGGTGAACGTGAGTAAAAATAATATTCTTCAGCTTTCATACATTCGTTTAGTTTTCAGGCTACCTTCAGTTTCACACTGTGATTTATTAGAACTACAATATCTATGACTTGGCAGATTTTTTCCTCATATTTATTATCATAATGTTCAGTCTCCTTGCTTGGATCAGTTTGTTCGTTTTAATTTCCAGAATACTTTATGATTCTAGTTTTCTGACGCTTTTCTATTATGAAAAAATATATTCAATACACCAATACATAAGATACACTGCCATTTAGGTGTAAGGGGCTAGCGTGAATTAGGGCCCAGATGTAAAATAGCATCTGAACAAAGAGTTGTACAGCGATATGTTTATTCACATTATATTTAAATGCCTGCATGTTGGTACAGTCAGAAAATGTTCTGCTCCGTCTGTTATAGTATCCCATGATAGCAATGTTAATGCTCGCGTTACTAAAATGGTAAAATTAAAAGGTAAACCACTTACCGCCCTTATAGACACCGCCAGCTTCGATAATTTTATTAGTGCTAGTCTTGTTAAAACCTTGAACCTTTCTACTCGAAAATGAAACTTTGTAATTTCTATGACATCATCCGCCCCTTCCCTCGTGCAATCTGAATATTGCACTGAGAATATTACATTCAACGGTATCAAGTACAAAGACATTGATTTCACGATACTCTCTAATTCATGCACGGTTATTATACTCGGAATACCTTTTTAAAAATATACCAAAGTATTACTATTTCTTTTGGCGGGTCGCAGGATAGTCTAAACATCTGCACTGTTACTAAAATCAATTGTGTTCCTGTTAAATTATTCATAACTTTGACCCCTAATTGCAAACGCATCGTTACTATTACCGAGCTGAGGATGCTCGGTTCACTGAAAAAAGATTCTCTTAAATTACTTGAGAATGAAATAGTTGAACCAAGTTATTCTCTATGGCACGCTCAAATTGTAACTTCTTCATCTAATAAAAAGAAACGATTGATAATCGATTTCTCCCAGACTATTAACCGTTTCATTTTGATGTAACCCTTACCACGAATCGATGTTATAAACAAAATAGCCCAGTATCGTATCTTCATAATTGACTTATCTAAAGTATATCAGATTGAAATTTTCCCCTCAGATCGCCCCTATACGGCCTTTTAAGCTGGAAATCGTCTATATCAATATAAGCGGGTCGGGTTGCCGTTACATACTTACGGTTGTCGACGAATATAATCGATTTCCTTTCGCCTTCCCGTGTGATTGCTCTTCTCAAGCTGCGATACAGTGTCTGATGACTATTTTCTCTATCTTCAGACTTTCTTCATTTATCCATTCCGATCGGGGAACTTCGTTTATGTTGGAAGAATTCAAGCAATTTTGCTACGACTTCGGATTGGATCCAGTAACACTGCTGCTTATAACTCAAGAGGGAGCAGCCAATGAAATTATATGGAAAACTATCTGATTAGCTCTGGAATGTCAACAGTTACCCATTAACGCTTCGCAGGACGTTCTACGGGATGTCTTACATGCTATTCGCTCTCTACTATGCACAACCACTAATGCCATCCCTCACGAATGCATGTTAAATTTTGAAAAGCCGTTCTTCCACTGGCACTACATTGCCTGTTTGGCGCTGTGAACCTGAAAATGTGTTATTAAAACTATTTGGAAAGGTCAAGTATGACCCAATTATTCAGGTAGTTGAACTCCTCGAAGCCAGCCCTACGCACGTGAGAATTCGGTATCGTGATGGTCGGGAGAATTCGGTAGCGTTGAGACATTAGGTCCATTTTCCACGATCTTAGGATCCTGGTGAAAGTCCATACCCAGATTGACCTCAAGTTTCTGCTAAGAACGTGGACCTAGATCGACCTCAGGATTCGGCTGGGAGCGTGGACCCCGAAAATCTGTCATCTACGCCTGGTGCAATTCATATTTTCTCAAAGTCTGAGACTTCTCACTCTTCCAGTAGTTAGCTGCCTCTCCGCCGATCTAACAGGACTTGTAAACAAGTTCAGCGGCTGGATTTATAAACTTTCTAATCTGTTTCAAGTGTTATAATTTTCTTATAACTTTCTTATTAATGTGACTTACTCTTTATTTGCATATCTCCTCTGAAGTGATATTGTCGTTTGTATTTTATTTTCTTGTTTGAATACTTTTTATTCTATTAACATGCATTCCTGGACACTTACCGCACTTGTAAAATTCAGTTGAATAAAGCCTTGGAAAAAGGTCTTTCCGTTTGCGTCTTCATTACACTACAGCATCTTAATCAGCGATTGAATTGAAAATTCGTATAAATTGTCAGGATCAAGAAACCCTTCACAATTCATAATGTGTAATAATGAAATAATGGACGAGCAATCCGACAGAAACTTGCTCAAATCTAGAAAAATAAAAATACGCAAAATTTATGAAGACATAATGCCACGTTATTGAGTATTACTATTGTTTTTTTTTTTTTTTTTTTTACACAGTGATCACCACTTATCAAGGCCCGGAAGCCACTCAGGGATAAGGGTTATTGCAAGTACATTGCGTTTCCTTTCGATGATATTTAAATTTTCAGTGCTTGTTAAGATGTAGTCGACAAATCGATTTTTAAATATATTGTTTTAAGCAAAAACATTACATACTTAATTGTCATGTCAGAAAAATTACGAAAATTCATCAATTAGAGCAACTTCTATTGTGTTTTTAATAAAAAAATGTATTACTATAGACAACAAATATTGCAGCCATGACACAAATGATCTAAAATATTCTCGAGTTATGTTCCATGCGTTTAGACTCTTACTATCTACTTTATAACGTTTAAGAAAAATGCGATTTTACCCAATTTTCCGTAAAAATTACTTTTAATTTTACACTCTCT
Organism: Euprymna scolopes; assembly: GCF_053919585.1. Classification (NCBI taxonomy): domain Eukaryota; kingdom Metazoa; phylum Mollusca; class Cephalopoda; order Sepiida; family Sepiolidae; genus Euprymna; species Euprymna scolopes. The sequence continues at coordinate 263,811 of NC_136500.1, read as the reverse complement.
ACTTGGTTTTTCGTAATCTTTGGATATATTACTATTTTCGGCATGGCAATTAAGTACACAATATTGTTGTTGCTTAAAACAACGTATTTAATGAAATCTTTTGACTGTATCTTAACAAGCCCCCACCAAATTTTCTTACCATGTGATTAAGATTGCCTTTGTAACATTTGTATTGTAGCTTGTTTAAAGCATGGTGTATATTGTATAATGTATTTTTATTGATTTATTAGCTAAACCGGGAATTTAAAGTTTATTTGCAGAAAACAATCCAGCAAATATTTCTAACTCTCGATGAATTGATTTTACATCCAAAATATTAGGGCGTCAGAAACTAAGTGTAGAACAATCATGAGGTTGTTTGCTCAGCAACCGAGAAGGCTAACATGCTTGCCAGTCGGTTTGCCTCCAACTCCTCCACACTGAACCCTGCTAACCACCCCCTCCCTGGCTTTCCTTTGCGGACAGTCGCCACACTAGACGATCTGAAAACCACCTCTTCTCAGGGTCATGCTATCATAAAAAAACCTTGACAAATCACCCCTTCTCAGGTGCATGCTATCATAATAACCTTGACACTTTAAAAGCATGACCTGATCTCATCCCGGCTGTGCTATTAAAAATGTGGTCCTCTGAAGCAGCTCCAGTTCTCTCCAAACTTTACAACAAATGCCTTAATGAATCTTGCTTTCCTGCCTGCTGGAAAACTGCTTCTGTAGTACCAGTTTTCAAGAATTCTGGCGAAAGAACTGACTCAGTAAATTATCGCCCCATTAGCCTCCTCCCACTTTTTGCCAAAATATTTGAGACCATAATTAACCAAGCTCTAGTCCATCACCTTACAGATGCTAAACTTCTGACCGACCAACAATATAGATTTAGGCAAGTCCGTTCCACAGCAGACATCCTAACTGTAATCTCTGAGCGTATATACCATTCACTAGACAAAGCGGAGGAGGGCAGAGCAGTAGCTCTAGATATATCTAAGGCTTTTGACAGGATATGGCATGAAGGTCTTCTCAGGAAAATCAGGACATACGGTAACACTGGAAAAATACTTAACATTATTAAATCCTTCTTAGATAAGAGAAAAATCCATGTTGTCCTCGACGGTCGTACATCTAAACAATATAATATAAATGCGGGAGTGCCTCAGGGGTCTATCCTTGGACCTCTATTATTCCTAATATTCATAAATGACCTCCCTGACAAAATTGTCTGTGAGATGGGTATATATGCTGATGACACCACGCTCTATAACAGACACGTGCTAGAAAGCTACTAACGCCCGAAAGTATCCTGTACCTCTATAAG
>NC_136500.1:247500-257500 GCF_053919585.1 Euprymna scolopes | reverse complement strand
GTAGTAGTTACGAGTGCTCTGGAGACCCCTTTTGTGTAGAATGATGATGTTTTTAACCAACAAATTTCAGCTGAAAACATAATTACTTACTACTGATTTACCTGTCAAAGCAAGATAAGTACTTTTTACTTACATGGATACATCTTAGTGTTTAAATTCATTTTAAAGACTTAGCTTACAAATAACAGTAGCGTACAGCACATTACTGTTACTAAAGGCAAAATATATTTATCTTAAATGTGAAAATAAAGTACATGTATAGAACTCTACCCATAAAAATAAACAAAATCTTAACCGTAACGGGCAGAAAATGTCACATACACAAAACCCCCCAAAAAACAAACAAACAAAAAAAAATCATGTAAAATTACCAAGTAGTTTTTTAGCAGTTATTAGTGCTCTGGAGACCTCTTTGTGTGGATTGGTGATCTTTTAAACTAACGCATTTCAGGTGAAAACATTATTACCTACTTATCCATCCAAGCAAGATAAGTAACTTTTCTACTTCATGTATAAATTAGTTTGTTTTAATTTATTTTAAAGTGTTTTTCTTACAAATTAAAATAATGTACAGCACATTACTGTTACCAAAGATTTTATTCTTAAATAAGAAAATAAGGTACTTGTACAGAACTCTACCCATATAAAAAATTTTAACCGTGAGGAGAAGAAAACATCGTACAACAAAATCACGTAAAATCATCAGAAATTTTTATTCTTACATGAGAAATAAAGTAATTGTACAGAATTCTACCCATATAAAATAACAAACAAAATCACGTAAAATCATCAGAAATTTTTATTCTTACATGAGAAATAAAGTAATTGTACAGAATTCTACCCATATAGAATAACAAACAAAAGCTTAACCGCGACGAGAAGAAAACATCGTACAAAAAAAAGAAAAAAATCACGTAAAATTATCGAGTAGTTTTATTTTTTAAATAAGAAATAATGTACTTGTACAAAATTCTACCCAGATTAAAAACAAAAAACAAACAAACAAAATCTTACCCGTAACGGTAAGAAAACGTCTTACAACAAAAAGTGATATAAAATTATTGAGTACTTTTATTTTAAAATAAGGAATAAGATACTTGTACAGAATCTTACCAATATGAAAAAAAAATATTATCCTTGCCGGAAAGAAAAGATCATACAGCAAAAAATCACATAAAATCATCGAGTAGTGTTGTTTTTAAATAAGAAATGAACTACTTAGAAAATAATTTTAGTATTGCACTGGATGCCGCCTTAATGTTAATCAATGCTGTAAGTAGCGTTCTGGAGGCCTCCTGAGTACATTTCCACTGATCACTTAAAAAAATAATTTTACTTTGGGGAAATAAAAACTTATATTGTGCGTTCAGTCGCGCTCTGGGGAGTCTTTTCAGTTTTATTTTTTTCACTGTTTACTTAAAAAATAATTTCTCTCAATGGAGGGGGGATAAAATGTAGCTTTGATAGTGTTCTGCAAAAATCCTTAATTTTATTTGATGTTTAAAGTAGCTTTCTGACGGCCTCCTGATTTTATTTTTTTCACGACTTATGTAATAAATTGTTTTTGTTTTATTCATTATATTTTGCTAATAAGTGGTAAATAAACTTGGTTTTCAAACAAATGAGTTTCACATATTTATGGCCCCGATCAATAATCTGAAACAAAGTCTGGAGCAATAAATTATTAATATAGCAGTACATTCGGTAAATAGTATATGCTACATAAAACAGTGCTCAATTCCTTGGATCGTACAGGTGAGTGCAATAAAGCAGTAGACCACTGGGAACGTAGTAGATATTGAATCTAAATATCTAACTATACTGTATACTCTAAATATAGCTGGTATGTTACATAATATAATAAATAAAATAATATATTTACTCTTATTAAGTCTTGTGTTGAATCGAACAGTGCGTAATACCCTAAATAGAATATATGAAAACAAAGAGAGAGAGAGAGAGAGAGAGAGAAAGAGAGAGAGAGAGAGAGAGACAGAGAGAGAGAAAGAAAGAGAGAGGGAGAGAGAGAGAGTAAGTAAGAAAGATACAAAGAAGAAATAGAAATGAAGAAGACCGTGGAAAGACAGAAGAGTAGATTTAATTGTATATGCTTTTCTGCGTTCTTTTTATGTTTTAATCATTTCTTATTACAAATGACTTTACTTTTTCACCCAAGTAGAATATTAAAAAAGAAATATTCAACTTGTTACAGACATACAAAAGCATATTCTGAAAACGCTGATTCTTCTAAATGTGATGAAATTAAAAAAATTGTTATGAAGGAAATGCAAACAATTAGTCTTAAAGTAGTTAAACTTAAGAAACCCCATTGAAATAGTTAACTTTCTTGATGTAACCCTGAATCTTAACAAATGAACAGATGGACCTTATAAAATAGAGAATATGAACCTTATTTATTCCCATGCTCTAAAACTACCCAAAATCGATCATCAAACACATCCCCAAATCTATCAGTAGAAGAATTAGTTTAACTCCTCAACTAAAGACATTTTTGACAATCATAAGAAATATAATACAAATCGGAATGATAAAATTGTCGCCATAGAAAAGACGACATTATTTCATTTCCGTTTGATAAAAACGGTTTTCTTTTTATGCAGACCATCTAGTAGTTGGCCAGTTGTGTATAAATCACAAGAGCGATAGGAACCCTCTATTATGTCTGAAAGTGACATAATATTCAACGAGCGAGATCGGAGATGCACTGCTGTACAACTTATGCTCTTTATAGATCTAAGTTATGATGACAGGACCATTACCAGCACCCTCATGCAATGTAAATGTACCCTTATGTAAATGTAAATCTGGACGGTTCAACGCTTTCGGTCAAGGTTCAAAGTTTTCGGTCAAGGTTATGATCTTTGGTATGGTTTCAAGTGAGAGCCACATCATGTCACCTCACATTTACAAAGTCGGTTTGAAAATCCACACCAAAGTTTACCTGGATGTGCTGAAGAGTGTGGTGATCTCTTGGTGCAATCAAATGGCCGCTAGCAGACCATGGGTGTGGCAGCAGGAATCAGAGCCGGCCCACAAGTCCAAGGAGACCCAGGCTTGGCTTCAGAAGGAGTGTTCTTTCACTGGCTCTTTTCCTTCCCCGACCTGAACACTCTGGACGACTTTGTGAATACGTCGAGAACATCGCCAACTTAACCTTCCACAACACCAAAGCCAGCCTGATCGTCGCCATCCATCGAGTATTCACCGATTTCCCGCCGGCGCTTGTGAAAAAGGCTCCCAGTTCCAAACCCATATCGAGATGGTAATAGAGGTTGAAGGCGGTTGCATTGAATAGATGTAAGCTCTACTACATAATCAAATTACCTAAATTGATTTTTCTATAAAAGTTTAAAAATAAAGCTGTAGGGTGGTTTTCTTTAGGGTGACAAATATATCATTCCATCCCGTAGTAGAGCTCTAAAAAACAGCGGTTATAAAATGGATCAACTAGAATATATTGAACTTACATTGAGTACAAACAAACCTACAAAAAGAACGTAAAAGGAAATCATTTGATTTACACCTTACAATAAAATGGTTAAAACTAATCTGGCTAAAAAATTTGTCAATTTTATTAAGTTAATTTACCCCCATGGCAATATTCTTCAAAATTAATAACCGAATGTGCTCTCAAACAAAAATCTTTAATAACCTCTGTTATTTACTAATCCAACATAAAGGCATATGAAGATCGTGCCATCAGTAAATACTATATTGATCAAACAAGTGACATATTTACACACAGATATACGGGTCATAAATGCTCATTCGTTAATCTAGATTATAATGGTAAGGCATCACTTGCCTTATATTACAGTGAACTAATAAGAAATAATCTAATACCAATAATTAAGTGAAGATAGGTTCCTAAATAATAATAATAATAATAATAATAATAATAATAATAAAAACAGGAGACATCGATTAATTGCATGCGCTATAAATAATACCTTCTAAACCACCTAATTACTCCATCCTCTTAATTCTTCACTAACATAGTATAATCTAGTTCGTATATAACCTTAACCCATATTTTATTGCACTACTTATTCTAATTAATTAGAATGTTACATAAACTGATAGATTTACTGAACACTATATAAAATAATAACCTTCTAAACTTCTCACTAGACCATTTTTGTTACATATTTATACTCTTTGTTCGTAACCCATACCCACGGCTCTAACTTAAGTTACTTTTTACACTTTTAAAAAATATTTTTAATATTTTTTGTTTACTTATTTAAAAAAATGTTTTACGCTAATGTTTTTACTCTGTTGTTGTTTTTGTAGGTTTATATGTTTATCTGTTTTTCCTGTATTTACAGTGATATACTTTATAAGCTCTTAACTATTATTATCTTATATCCTATAAGTTATTATTATTATTATTCATATTATATAATCTGTATTATGTGATTTGTTTACATTATATAGTTGTGTAGGTGTTTCTGCTGTAGCATTGAATTTTTCGGGGCCTTATTGCATTAGGTATAGTTTAAGCTAATTTTAATGATCAACAGCAGAAAGCATTAGATATGCAACGTTAAACAGCACGAAAGAAAAATGTTCATCAAAAAGTCGTCGAAATCAATCATAATTTTGTAGAGTGTTTCAAGCAAAAAATTGAAGAGAATTGTAGTTCTGATCCGGAAAATATAGGATTCATTTTCTGAACCCGATCCAATCCGGATATAGAATTTAAATTCTTGAAAAATTAAATTCAAAGGGAGAATAATCAATTTTAATGTACTGGATTACTTTTTATCGTGCGTCTTTTGTTTGGTCTTCTGGTAATAGGGGGCGTAGTATATACTGACGGGATCTTCTTTCTTTACCTCAAATATTTTTAGAGACATGTAAAATTATGTTTTTGCTCCGAAACTGCTATTAAAATATAATTTATATCTATATATTTATAAAAGTAGGAATGTGTGTAAGGACAATTCCCAACCTATATACTCAACGATTTTTTTATCTATAAACTTGAAATTTGGTATATAGAGTATTCAGACAAGTGGAAAACTTTTTAATCTGTTTTCAGCCAAGAAAAAAGGCTGCTAAAGGAATAAAATAAAAAATTATTGCGTGGTAGTCATCAAATTTTTATTTCTTTTCAACTTTTTTTAAGAGGAAGGAAAAGTGCCAGTGAGAGAAAGGTACAAAGTCGTAACTCTCCTTCTGAAGCCAAGTTTGGGTATCTTTGTATTTGTGAGCCGGCACCGCCCTGCTGCCACACCTAGGGTCTGCCAGCGGTCACCTGATTGTATCAGGGGATCACCACACTCTTCAGCACATTTAGGTAGACTTTGGTGTTGACTTTCAAGCCGACTTCGAAGATATCAAGTGACATGATGTGCCTCTCACTTGAAACCACAATAAAGATCATAACCGTTGCCGGAAACTTCGTTGAACTATGCTATCAACCCTTGAACCGTACGGATTTGCACTTTGAGGGTGCTTGCAATGGTCCTGTTATTATAACTTGGATCGGTTGAGAGCATGAGTTATACAGCGGTGCATCTCCGATCTCGTTCGTTAAATATTGTGTCACTTTCAGACATGATGGAAGGCCCCTATCGCTGTTGGGATTTATACACAACTGGTCAACTAGTAGATGATCTGGTTGAAAAAGAAAACCGATTTACATCAAACGGAAATGAAATCATGTCGTCTTTTCTAGGACGACAATTTTATCATTCCACCCTGTACATCTTATGAGACGAGTGACCAATTTCGATGACAGTGTGGGAACTGTACATGTAGTTATTTTCGAGGAACTGAAGATGCGGAAGATTTGCGCAAAGTTTGTCTCAAGGGTGCTTCATCCTTGTCAGAGACTATTTGATTAAGATGGGCATCAAGACAGTACCTCACCCTCCCTATAGTCCAGACCTTACTGTCAATGACTTTTGGTTATTCCTTACGCTCAAGGAAAACCTTAGAGGCTGCCGTTATGAGACAATTTAAGTGATGAAAAAGGTTTGTAAACTTCTAAAACTATATATATTCAAAAACTACAATATCCCGGCTATACGGAGAAATATATTTCATTTTGATCAAATGATACATGATATGGTTGTGGAGTCAATGCTTGCGCTCGGCATCCATATAAAAATGAAGTACACGTTTGTACGTAATTTTTTTCAACCTTGAACTTTATAGAAATAATAAAAAAAGAGAATTATATTAATAAGAGATTTAGGGCTTAAAGCATCAGTACACATGTGTTCTCAATGATTCCCAGTAAACGCCAGCTGTTTTTTGAGTGATTTAAAGGCTAACAATTTATCGAAATTTATTAAAATTAATGTCACTACACTTACACCCATCACAGTTAATCAATACGGAAAAGATTCTTGGGCCCCACCCCCAAATATCGAATGTTAGAAAACATACCAAAAAATCAGAATAACAAGATAATATGGTGTTATAGACAAGACACAAGGAGTGACTTATTTAATCCTGCACAACGTTGATCTTTTTCTTGTTCCTCTCCCCTTCTTCTCCCCTTTCTCTTCTTCCTCATTCTCCTCCTTCTACTACTGCTACTCGACAACAACAGTCAAAATCAGTTTAAGCTGAGGTGGGCTGGCCACCATAATTGAACATAGACGTGATAAAAAAGAAAAAAAAAAAGGAAAAAGAAAGACTTACAGTAGAAAAGAAATGCGCGAAAAAGAAAGAAAGATGTGAAGTTAAAAAGAAAGAGGAAGGTAAACAAAACAAGGAAGAAAAAAGGAACGGAGAAAGGAAACACAGAAGAAAGTATGAGATAAAAAAAAAAGAATGAAAAAGATCTTACAGAATAAAATGTAAAAAAACAAAAACAAAACAAAATGAAAATAAATCCATTTCCTTAACTCTTACCGTCTTCTTCAAAATGAGTGTCAGTAAATACTTGCCATGGTGATACCTTTCTAAAGACTACATCATAGTCGTCTAACCTAATATAAACAAACACTTGTAATAAACCGTTCTCATACGTAATCAAACTTTGTTCATTCCACGTTTCTGAATGTTTTAGATGAGGATTGATTTTTCGTATTATTTGGATTAATCGGACTTCTCTTCTTATCTTGCGTGTGATTTTCACTAAAAGTACGGTTGGTAGGACATCGAAAAGTCGTAATACGTGGAGAAACTGAGAAATTGGGTATAGCTGGCCATATTTGGAAGGAAAAGAGAAACCATCAACCATTATGGGACAAAGTAACAATTATAGACAGATAAGCACGGTGAAGAGTAAGACGACTCAAAGAAGCAGCACATATACTGGGAAATAACTAATTACTAAGGAGAGCTAGTATAGAATTTAATACGATATGGGGACCGGTAATTATAAATAATCGATAATATATGCAGTAATAAAGTCAATCAACTATATATATATATATATATATATATATATATATATATATATATATATATATATATATATATATATATATATATATATACACACACACACACACACACACACAGTTGTAATAATTAGTAATAAATAGTGATATTTACAACTAGAAAGAAAAATAGGTTTACGGCTCCTAAAATCTGAACTAGAATTGTCCGCAAGGACCCATGGTGTAAAAAGTAATTTTTTATTTTTTATTTTTTTTTTTACATTGTAAGAGTGGTATTCTACTGATGGTTGAAGGTTCAATTCTCTGTGCAGACGACCGTCAATACGATTGCGAATTACTTAGGATCTCTATTCAGTCATGGCTGACGAAACAAGAGCATACTACCCCCGTGAAGTAAATAATTCCATCCAAATTCCTGAGTTCGACAGTTTGTTCATCCCATTTATCATGTTCAACCTCTCAAAATAGTCTTCACCATCTGACTTTCAATTATTTAATTGCATTAACTTTTTTTAATTGTTTACTTTTTTCACCTTTGAAACATAAAGGATCACTATTTTGAATTGTGTTTAACGGGAATATAGGGAGTTAAGAAGCGAGTATCTGTTCACATTACATTTAAACTTCTGCAGTTTAGTGTAGTTAGTGAAACAAGAAAAAAAAAGTGGATTCCAAAGTCTAGCAATTCGAGGATAGAAACTGCTAGAGTAAAAGGTTTGACGGCATCTAAGAACTTCGGCAGTGAAAAGATGGGATTTTGCTGCTTCACGGGTACGTCGAGGAAATTCAAGTGTTATAAGTTCATCAGAGCACATTCCATTAAAGTACTTGTAAACAAGCACAGGAATGTGACATTGCGGCGATGGGACAGAGGTTGGAGCTTAGCCGACAGTGCGAGACCTATTAGATTCAACTTTTTTTTTTATCTTGTTTAAGAGTGAGAGACTAATAGTATATGTATCAGACCAGATGTGACAACAATGCCCCGTACGTAGGCGAATTGTAACTTTGTAACGATATAGGATACTCTCTGGTGTGAGTAATTTTCCAGCACGGCAGAGAGAGCGCATCTTTTTTGCAACAGTCTTGGCAATGTTCTCATTCTGGAGTGGCTTTTGCCTTTTGGCCGTTTGGTAGTGATAAGTGGTGATTCATTAGTAATAAAATTGGATGAAGAATAAAATAAAGAACACAGGATAAAAGAATGAAAGGAAGAAAAAGAAAATAAAAAGAACAAGAACTGCTCACAAAAAATGTGAAAGAAGGAATGGACATGAAATTGACCGCTGTAATCAGAAGAGAGAACCAATCGCAACAAATGGTTATCCCTCCACCTCGACGATTTCTAATTATTTGGGGGATTTTTCCTTTGCTTTTGTTCGTCTTTTACCTTTGACATTTTGAGTGCGGGAAATGTCAGGGGCAGAATTCAACAAAAGAAAGAAAGAAAAGAAAGAAACATAGATCGGGAATATAATGAAAGAAAGACTGATTGTTGCATATTGGTTGAAATTGGAATGGAGATGATATATTAAAACGTGTCTGTGTTATCTAGTGGATGTAAGATATTGTTCTTTTAACAGACAGATAATAAATGTATAAATCGTATGTATGTTGTTAGCCAGGGGACATGATATTGACGTGTAAACTGAATCATGTTGTATCAGACTTATCGCACGGGATATTTTTACAGTTCATATGTAAGAAGAATAATATATGCTTCATACCTTTTGTTTTCTTGAAGATTTCTTCTGTATCTTCCCGCTGCTCCGTGACAACCATGAAGCGATCAGCACCATATAATTTAGACAACTGTTCTTCTTTGTGAAAACCATAAAACAACTTTTTATATTTTTATAATATAAATTTATTAAAGTTGTCTCAATTGATTTTCACAAGATCTGCAGTTTCTACATTTTCTGTTCATACAGCTCGCTCCCAGCTGTTTGTCCACCATTGTCTACGTCTGTCTGCTCTGGTGGTCAATCCTCAACTCTCTCAATCTCTCCAAAACTAACTACATCACGTGTTCTCTTACGTCACCTAATTATGTGTCTCATACCAATCTAATCCACAACTAGTTATTTGTTTATCCAAATCCAAAAGAATGTTTACATCTATTTTCTATTTTCGCATTCCTTTTGCGATTTACACGTCAATCATTTCTTTCGCAATTTAATTGTTTATTCTTCTAATCATAATAACTGATCCAGCGACCATCCGTCGCTCAAATCAATTAACAAGAATACAATAAAAATAATAATAATAATAATAATAATAATAATGATGATAATAATAATAATAATGTTTTTGACCATTGCTCCCGCTTGCCACAGTTAAAAAATACTACGCTATGATCACAGCCTAAAGGGTCATAACATTACATGATAAAGAAGCATGGACTAGAAATTCACCGAAGAAAAAAATCAGAACGAAAAAAAAAAAATAATAAAAAAATAATTATTCAAGAGTTCAAAGAAAGAATGTCGAAAAGAATGGAAGAAAGAAAAGAAAGCAGGAATAAAAATGTGTTAAAAATGCAAAGAAAGGAAAAAATACGAAAAAAAAGATACAAGAGAAAGAAAAATGTACGCCAAGAAAGAAAAAAATGGGTT
>NC_136500.1:212500-242500 GCF_053919585.1 Euprymna scolopes | reverse complement strand
ATAAGAAAAATAACACAAAGTGATACCAATGTTTAGTGATGAAACGATTCCTATATTTCTAAGATTCCAATACAATTACCAATTCTGTTCTAAATTCCAGATTCCGATACGATGAGTGATTCTTTTTACATCTCACTATACTGCGCTATCCAGTTGTGGTTTTGTTTTATAATTTTTGGATTTTGTAAACATAAACATGTAACATATGCAGATATATTCGTAAAGGTAAATGTATACTATAAATTTCAGTAATATTGCTAGTTTAAATCAATAACTAATTATTTTATCATTAGTACTAGAAAAGGAACATTAAGCTTTAAACAAAAAGAAAACGAAACAAAAAACAATTAAAAGAGTAAATTTTGGCATTGGAAAATAGGCATAAATTTTTACGATTATGATACAGATTCTAATATACTAAAAAGTTACGATTTTTTTTAAGTCCAGATTCAACTTCCGATTTATCGCCCCAGCACTAATCGTGCTAAACCTATTCCTATCAGCTGCTAGTCTAACTCTTTATTATTAAACGCCATCTGACCCAGTTTCCCACGTTTTCCACTAAGATCACAACCACACACGCCCTAACCTCCTGAAATAAACGTTTTTTTTAAAACTTGGGTATGATTCCTCTGTGACCAAGGATAATTCATGATATTTTAGAAAAACTGACTTAATTACTTTTATCATCTTTAATGCATCAAGGTTGAAAGCTAAAACTATCCCACATGCGTAAACCGTCAGCAAAAGGATATCTAACCGTGACCGTCACGGCTGAACGATTATGAAGCATACATCATTCTTGATTTTAGTTAGTGCGTTTTATTTATATCACAAACTTTTTAGTCCGTTAAAACGGGCAAAAATTATAAGTCGTTATCTTAAAATGGGTGTTTTATATCAAATTGATGGTTGAATTCATGCTCATTTTTTTCATTAAATACTAATCCGTACTGTGCATATTGTACATACTGTACCATATTACTTAGTTTGCTATACTTTAACATAATAAAAAGCCATAAAAATTAAGCCAGATCTGACCAGTACTTTCCCAGAAATTTTATAGAATGAATATGGCATTATGGTGACTAATCCCTATTAATCTTTAACTATACTTCGAACGAATGCCATAATAATTAGTTCGCTACACCTTATCATAAACAAAGATCCATACAAAATTTTAGCCAGATCGGCTTTGTTGTTTCCAAGAAAAAGTGGAACAGAAAAACAGGCAGACTAAGAGAAATATAATATAGATTATAATTTAGCACAGATGGAAAGTTATTGTTGACCCTGATTAGCGTTTTTTTCGACAAACATTAAAACACATGTTTATAATCTGCATCATTATGAATCTTTCAGATTTCTATTGGATTGGCAACTTAATTCGCGTTATTATTTTTGTTAATTTAGGTATTGAAAATATTGTTGGGCTTTGAGAAGAAGTTTTGAGCAACAAGGGAGAATACAATATTTTTAATTAGTTATATATATTAAAAAATTCTTCTTTGTCTGTTTAACTGTTTTTTGATAAAATCTCGCTGAAATTTTATATGGAGCTTATGTTATGACACGGTGCAGTAAACTAAGTATTATAGAATCCGTTCAATGCATAGTTAAGGATTAATAGGAATTAGTCACCACTTCTTCATGTATAAAAGTCGCCATGTTTCGCAAAAAAGAAAAGGGGGTTGCTCTACACTCCAAGGTTTCGTATTTTAGTTTTAGTCGAAAGTAAATTTACAAAAAGTTATCAAGCAAAACATAAGGGTGTTATTTGTAAATTATTTATGACTAAAATCTTAATGATCCACTAGCCTATTGTAAGTTCTTAGAAACATAGATTTAAGAAAATAAAAAAGTTTGCTGGTGCGACATATTAAATCACATGTGCCGTGTTATCGATTTTCTTCTTTTTTCCTTTGACAAACATGTCGACTCTTACACCTGAAGAAGGTCGGACGTTGCATCGACCGAAACGTGGTGCAGATAACATTCAATTTGAGAATAATTGTCCAATTAATTCAAATAATACTAAAAATTAGTATTTTCTCTTTCAGTCTGTTTGCCTCCTCTTCTTCTTCTTCTTCTTCTTCTTCTTCTTCTTCTTCTTCTTCTTCTTCTTCTTCTTCTTCTCCAACTGGAGATTGAATAGTATTCCTATCTGTTCATATTTCAGTTTGTTTAGAATAGCCTATTCCAATCTTTTTATCCTTTCATTTTTTTTATTAGTTCAAAGAGTTAATAAGCAGAGGGAAGTAAGTGTGCTTTTGTGAAGCAAGAGTTATGAATACCGCCTAAAATAAGAAAAAATGTTAAAATATATAGTGAGAGAGGATGAAAGTGCTAGATAGAAATTTAGAGATGAATAAGTTGAGGTGAGTAAATTGCAAATTACCACTTTTTGGTTCAATAAAAAGAAGATATTAATCTTACCTTTTTTTTTAATGGAGAGTAGATAATACAGTGAATGTGTTATCGGCAGCTCCAGTAACTCTCGCTTTCCCTTTTTTGTCCCCCAGTCCTCATTTCCAATGAGTAATATTTCTGATAAAGGGTGAAGAAAAAGCTGCTTCCCAGGTCGGCAGTACTTCGTGAACAGTAGTCTGAGATGCCGGAAATTTTCTGTCTCTATGTCTATCCTTGCGGCCATGTCACTAGTAAGGGTGCTGGAGGTAAACGTTTTCATCTGGGCTGACGTTACCCGCCTGATAGTCAGGGACCGGAACCTTGGATTAACCACTAAGGAGACAGGTGCAAAGTAATGGGGCTGCTGTATTGCCATTTGGTGAATGGATTCTAGACCATGCATTAGTCTCTAGTGGGCCTCTCGATGCCATACTAGTGGGTAATTGTTACGGCTTTACATTATCATGTGCTACAAAAAAATCTTCCCGTCTTTTCTCTCTTACTTTCCCTCTCTGTCCTGCTCTAACCAAGTATGTTGACCTGTTCCACAAATCCCAAAATCCTCAACATGAAATATCTCCCCCCCAAAAAAAAAACACGAATAAACCTAGAACCCCATCCTCCAACGTAGACCCCTACTACCATGTCTCCTTCTTCAACGTCAGGGGTCTACGTTCCAACCTTGCAGAGGTCGAAACCCAATTACAGGAGACGAAACCGGACATATTTTTTCTAAGCGAAACTGGAATAGGGTCGACCACCTCCCTAGATGAGTTCTTAATTAATGGATACTCTAACTTAACATCTAAATCTGACCCCAAGATCGCCATGGGCATGGAATATATGCCTACATTAAAAATGGCTTTCCGTGTGGCAGGGATATCGCCAAAGACCCTTACTTACCTTATATGTGCTTCCGGGTTGCACTTGCTTGCACCACCGTATTTATATTTGCCCTCTAATAACAACAGCGGAGTTACTATCTTTAAGAGTATATCGGAGAAAATTGACCATATCCTGTCTGCTCATCCCGCGGCTAACATTCACATTTGCGGTGACTTCAACGTCCACAATGTTGAATGGCTGATCCACTCAAATAAGACTGATGATGAGGGGAGGTTTTGTCATGATTTTGCCATTGCCTATGGCCTCACTCAGATTGTTCACGAGCCTACCCGTGTGTCCGATACTACCGGTCAGTACGCAAGCCTTCTAGACCTTTTTCTCTCAACTTCCCCGGAGCTATGCTCATGTGCCGTTCTATTTCCTCTGGGATCCTCCGACCACGCAGTTGTATCAGTTAAGATAAAAACGAAATATAATAAGTCTACAGATGTACCTCTCCACCGTACTGTATACCGATAGTCTATGGCTGACTGGGATAGCTTCCGTACATTCATATCTGATCTACCTCTCCATTCCATGTTTAAAAAGGATGTGTCCTCTATAGTATCAGACCTGATCGAATGGTTACTTGTAGGCATAGACCAAAAATATTCCAACAAAAACCTAACAGCTAGCCATGGTTCTCCCGAGAATGTGCTGCTGCCATCGCACATATAAATCACTTTTTCCATAGCCACCAACGTAATAGATGCACTGAGACTAAAACTGCTTCCAGGACCGCCAGCAACTACTGAAAAGGAGTAATAAAAAATGCAAGAAAGCTATATGCTCAATCCGTTAAATCCAAAGTAGTTGAGCAGCGGCTTGGTTCCCACCAGTACTGGCAAATAGAAAATAGGATCCTGAACAGAAGCATGCGTTCTATCCCAACCATTATCAATGGTCCAGAGGTAATCTCGTCAGCATCCGACAAGGCCAAACTATTTGCCAAGAATTTTGCAGCAAATTCTACCCTATGCGACAAAGGCCATCAACTCCCCGTATTTCCTCCTACAACACACAACACGCTAGGTAACATACAAATATCTGTGCGTGATGTCGCCAAGCTAATAAAGAATCTTGATTCCAGTAAAGCAACTGGCCCTGACCGTATTCCAATTATAGTATTAAAAAAGCTACAACCAGATCTTGCCCCCATACTTACAAACCTTTTTAAGCGTTGCATTAAGGAGAAGTGCTTTTCAACACCCTGGAAAACCTCATCAGTGTGCCCTGTATTTAAGAATGCAGGTGATAAGTCATCCTCCTCTCAATACAGACCAATAAGTCTCCTGAATGTCATGAGTAAGTGTCTGGAATCCATATTAAATAGACGTAGTTAACCACCTCAGCAGAAATAACCTTCTTAGTGACACGCAATATGGCTTCCGTTCTGATAGATCTACAGCAGACGTGCTAACAGTTATATCACATAGAATTAGCGAATCTCTCGACAAAGGCTTCTTTTCTAGGGCAATTGCTCTTGACATATCAAAGGCTTTCGATAAGGTATGCAGAAAGGCCTACTTCACAAGATTTCCAGCTACGGTATAATTGGAAATGTTTTCTCTATCATCAAATCATTTCTCTCTGATAGGCTCATAAGAGTAGTAGTTGATGGGCAGAAATCAGAGGCCCGCAGTATTAATGCTGGAGTCCCTCAGGGGTCCATCCTAGGCCCAACTCTCTTCCTGATCTACATCAATGATCTCCCAAAACACATACTAAAATAATTCGTTGACATCTATGCTGATGACACGACTATCTATGGCAACACATCAAAGGCCGTAAATGACAGCGTTCTCTCTTATTCTCTCTCCTCTGATCTTGAGCGCGTGGTTCAGTGAGGGAAGAGGTGGCTGTTTACCTTTAATGCATCTAAGACCAAGCTCCTATCATTACATCATAAACGCTCTGATCCCCATCTGGCATCGATTGAAATGAATGCCGTTATCTTTGTCTAATTTGAAACATGTTTTTCTCACACATAAATATTTCGCTGGACATTGCAAGCGTACATGAAACCTTCTTATACTAATATACTTATAGACTAATGGATCTTGTTCGAATATAGTATCTTATCTCAAAATTCATGTATCCCAATGATATCCATCGTCAGAATGAAAAATAGATTTAAGTAAAACAAGTACAATTGACACATTTATTTAAAGTTAACAGAAAACAGCAACGTGTCACATAAAATAAAATGTATTAGTTGTACTCTAAATTTTACAATAATAAGATTAATATTCGAAGAACTCCGATATTCTTTATCTGCGTAATCCTCGTGGGAAAGGCCCAACGCCTTTGAATTCACTGTTCTTTCGGTATTATTTCAAGCCGAACAAACCAGCAGTGCACAGAACTCGTGTACCGTCAGAATCGGTTACCTATAATTCTCTCACAAACTCTGTCGAGTCGAAAGCCCATCGAATTCAATTAGAAACGCACTGGGTAAAGTGTAAGCAATTGCTTCCAAATGTAAAACAATGAGTTGTCTTCAGCTAAAACTACGAATGGCGTCTAAAAAATAACGGTACTTAGCATCACACACACTTTATTTCAGTTTTAAACAATAGACTATAAGTGTTCTCTTCGAAGCAATCTTGCTCAGTCAAACGATCTTCCGCATACTTTTTTGCCATGTATGTGGAAGGCGATGTTAATTCTTATGTTACAACCCTATTTAATATCCGCATAACTTATGGAAAAGATAAAAATCTACGTAGCATTTTTTATGTTGTACAATTAACAGAATGTACTGATTTTTCTACGGACGGAACAGTTGCTTTAAAACAATCTGCATCTTTATCTCTATCTCTACTATTATATAAAAGTCACTGTGTGTGTGAGTTCCTTCCGCATAGGTTCCGAAGCAGCTGAGCCTATTTTTCGCAAATGTCACAAAAAGGTAATTTATATTTCTGGCAGTGTTCTTAGATATGTTTTGTACAGAAATTCATCCGATAAGTATCGAAAATCGAAATAATCCGCTCCTAAAAATAGTTTTTCTTCTCTTATAGACCCAAATAATTTTTACAGAGAATATCTTATGTTACACCGGCCAATGTTACACTGGTGTAATGTAAAATATTCCCCTGTAAAAATTCTTCTTTTTTTATCGATAAGGGAAGAAAGACTTTTTTAAGATCGTCAAGCCCAAATATCAGTTGATATGATACTGTAAACAAATACTGACGGGATTTGTTGCCCGACAATATCATTATTATTTAATTTTCTTTTGCGAATTAGTCCACCGGGCAAATTATTCCACGTCACATATAATATTCTATATGGAATTGATTCTATAATAATACATACACACTCTGTATAAATTAAAATATGTTTAAGCGTATTGTACGACCGAACAACGTTGAGCATCCCGCTAGTAATAAATAAAATGAAATGTTTTAACCCCAATTCACGAATGTTATGTTTTACTAGCGGAACCTGTGCGTGAAAGCAAACAAACAAAAAACAAACAAACAAGTAAACAAACGAATCCCCCCCCCCAAAAAAAAGAACTGGTGAAATTAATTTATAGTCAGTGGGATCGTTAAACGTCATTGACACTCCAAACATTCCAATTGTTCCGACGGCGCTCCATCACGGATAAAAACGTTTCAGGAAATAAACATTAAAGCTACTCCTTCCGAAATGTAGTAATGCTAAGGTTTGTGCTATCCACCGTTACCTAAGTAGATGTGATAAACTCTTAATAACGTAAAAAGAGCTGTGTTTCTTTATATCTTAACACGAACCTTAATCACGAATTTGAAAAAATAGACGGAAACCATACACGCGCAGTAGGTTTAAATGAACTGTTAGAAGTCAATTTTTATTCTAAATGACTGTTAAATGTCAATTTCCTGCATAAACCTTTGTTCAGTTTTGTCCAAACCCCTACTGGATAGTATCAACAATCTGCAGACATTACCTTTCTTTAAAATAAGTGGTAAATGTCAACCGTTACCCTTGCAGCTGTAATAAATTCTAAATAACATTAAGTCATTTTTTCTTTATATCGTTTTTTTCTTTTAAAAATGACAAAGAGGACATTCCGTATGTTTTTTTTAATGCTTTATAAGTAAATATGTAAGTAAAGAAAGTTGAAGTTTGTGAATACAGAATGATTGAACAACAGAATAGAATATTATAATAAATAATTATTATAATCGGTTTAATATCTATCTTACATGCTGCCATGTGTTGGACAGTTTTGGAAATTAACTTCCAAACTAACCTATCTTTTCCAAGTATTAATTAATCACACTTTCTTACAAACCCATCCTTGTCATTTCATCCAGAGTTTTCTTTGATCTTCCCTTGCCAACTAATCTTGCTATCTAAACTTTTTAGTTTTTAGATTTACTAATCCAACAGCTGTAATCTATGCTTTCAATGTGACTATACTAACGAAGTCTCCCGTTCTGCGCGCACACGTCACTATACTCTCCATATTTACTCTTCTGAGGTCATCAGTTTTAAGACTCACATTAGACATCATTCTCTTCATATAACGAATATCCCCAATTCCCAACGACTCGATTTCATTTCCATACTTCATTATATTTCGTAGACATGCCCCCATTTTTTAGTCAACAGTGATGACATTCTGTAGGTTCGCAACAGTAGAATTTGCCTTATTCCCAATTTTTGCAATTGCGCAAACACTAGCTATTCACTGTGCACCAATGGTATCACTAAGGTGATAAACATTGTCAACTAAGCTGCAACTCCTTTCATATCGCCGCTATGTTGCATCTATGTGCTTTTTTTACTAGTATTTTAATGAAATGTGCTCTGATGAACTCATTTCACTTGTGCCGTCTCCCAGCGTACATATTCCCGAAAAACTCGCTTAGCTACAAAATCACACTCCTTCACAATTGAGGTTCCTAAATGTCAGAAAGCTTTCTACTCTAGCAGTTTCTTCCTTTGAACAGCTAGACTTTGGAATTCCCTTCCTGCTACCTTCTTCTCTGACTGTACTGATATATAAAAGTTTAAATTTAACGTAGATCAACATCATGTTAATCTTTCCTAGGCATGGTCCGAAATAGTAGCACCTTACATCCAAGTGGTGATGTGCTTTATTTTGGGATGACCGTGAGTGAAAAAAACAAAAAACAAACAAAAATAAACAAAAACAAAAAAAAACACGAAAATCCAACTATTCACCACACCTGAGTTCTCACTCAAATATACTTTCTCATACATCTTAATAAGTTTATACACAGACTGCTTATTATCTCTAAATTTACATGTACATCCACTGCACTTCTTGCGTACATAATTATTACAAGTACCGAAAAATTAATGTTGCACTCAACTCTCGTTCCACTAACTAAGCAGAGATACGTTCTTTTTTCTTAAAGCTTTCTAACATTACAATCATCACGATTATAGTCGAGTCGATCGCATGTTACAAAACGAGACTGGGTAATATGATTTAATTTAGATAGTACTGAATTCCAGATTTCTAGATATTTCTTTTCCTATTCTTTTTTAATCCAATGCTAACCCCATCCTACCGATTTTCCAATCACAGGACATATCTGAACCCAAACTCAACTTTGTTTTAAGAAAACAGCAGATAAAGTCGCCATCAATAACTCGCATTTAAATAACAACCATCTTCAATTTCTTCTTTCCGGATTTCTACCCGGCTATATTGAAATATGACAAATCTCTATATACTACCTCATATATGTCGCATCAATCTTCTACCCTCTCATAACATACCCCTTTGCCATCTTTATACTTCCCCCTTCTCCCCCTATATAAGCCCAGGTCGAGACATGACTCATTAGTAAAGATGTTGAACACAGTATACCCCCTTCCACTGTAATTATAAATACCTACTTTTACTGCTTTTCTTACCAATTGTAACACCTTTTCTGATGAAGCTTTGCTAGGACCCCTGTTTATCTGGAAATCTTGGCTCGTATCGTCTAGTCCTTCTCTGAGGGTTGTTACATTGAATCATGTATGATGAAAGCGAATATCGAAGCCGCAGGCATGAAGAAAACAGACTTGTGAAACTCTAGTCTACAGAATTAATTTCACAACCTTATGTAAAAATATTTTTACAAATATCGTTCAGTTCTTAACAAGTTTTCAAAGTTTCAAAACTCTCTTCACAGACAACGTCACACGAGCGAATAAGGAGGAAGAGGAGTCACGTCTCCAGGGACGGCGATCTCTACACAATCTGTTCTCTCCGAAATCAACAAGCAAACTCTCGAAAAACTCTCTTCACAGACAATGTCAGACGGGCGGATAAGGAGGAAGAGGAGTCATGTCTCCAGGGACGGCGATCTCCATACGATCTGTTCTCCCCGAAATCAACAAGCAAACTCTCGAAAAACTCTCTGACTAATTTTAGCGCGACAGTAGTATATATAGTGAAGTATGTGGATGGGGTGGAAGTTTCCCTAGCCAATCAGATTTCGCCACGAAATAAAACCAAAGATTTTTTGCGTGTGTGTAATTCCCGAATCTGGGATCTACAGACATACTAATTCCCATCACTCCCTAAGGTCAGATATCAGTTCTGACATCCGACTTTGAGTTCACCAAGGCCAGACAATGTTATGCTCCAAGGTTCCTGTCATCAACTTTCACTGCAAAATGGTTCTTCCCAGAATGTGCTGCTACCATCGCGCACAGAAATCACTTTTTCCATTGTTACCAACGTAATAGATGTACTGAGACTAAAGCTGCTTTCAGGACTGCCAGCAACCATTGCAAAAGAGTAATAAAAGTGCAAGAGAGCTATATCTTTAGTCCGTTAAATCCAAAGTAGCTGAGCAGCGGCTTGGTTCCAACCAGTTTCGGCAAATAGCAAACCGGATCCTGAACAGAAGTGTGCGTTCTATCCCAACCATCATCAATGGACCTGAGGTAATCTCGTCAGCATCAGACAAAGCCAAACTATTTGCCAAGAATATTGCAGCTAATTCTTCCCTATGCGACGAAGGCCATGAAATTCCCCGTATTTCCTCCTACAACACACAACACGCTAGGTAACATACAAATATCTGTGCGTGATGTCGCCAAGCTAATCAAGAATCTTGATTCCAGTAAAGCAACTGGCCCTGACCGTATTCCAATTATAGTATTAAAAATCTACAACCAGAACTTGCCCCCATACTTACAAACCTTTTTAAGCGTTGCATTAAGGAGAAGTGCTTTCTAACACCCTGAAAAACCTAATCAGTATGGCCTGTATTTAAGAGTTCAGGTGATAAGTCATCTCCCTCTCAATACAGACCAATAAGTCTCCTGAATGTCGTGAGTAAGTGTCTGGAATCCATATTAAATAGACAAGTAGTTAACCACCTCAGCAGAAATAACCTTCTTAGTGACACGCAATATGGCTTCCGTTCTGATAGATCTACAGCAGACGTGCTAACAGTTATATCACATAGAATTAGCGAATCTCTCGACAAAGGCTTCCTTTCTAGGGCAATTGCTCTTGACGTATCAAAGTCCTTCGATAAGGTATGGCATAAAAGCTTTTCAAGACTTCCAGCTACGATGTAACTGGAAATGTTTTCTCGATCATAAAATCATTTCTCTCCGATAGGCTCATAAGAGTAGTAATTGATGAGCAGAAATCAGAGGCCCTCAATATTAATGCTGGAGTCCCTCAAGGGTCCATCCTAGGCCCAACTCTCTTCCTGATCTACATCAATGATCTCCCAAAGCACATACTTAAATCATTCGTTAACATCTATGCTGATGACACGACCATTTACGGCAAGACATCAAAGGCCGTAAATGACAAAGTTCTCTCAGATTCTCTCTCCTCTGATCTTGAGCGCGTGATACAGTGGGGGAAGAGGTGGCTGATTACTTTTAATGCATCTAAAACCAAGCTCCTATCTTTACATCATCAACGATATGATTCCCATCTGGCATCAATTGATATGGGTGGCTCTCGTCTAGGGAAAGCTCCATGTTTTGATAAGCTTCTGGGCTTGATCTTTACTCCTGACCTGAAATAGAATACGTACATCAAGTCAGTTGCCAAGATCGCTGGAAAAATGGTAGGATCCTTCTGCCGCTCCAGAAGATATCTCACCCCTGATGCAATTCTCTATCTGTATAAAAGCTAAGTACGTCCAAGGATGGAATACTGCTGCCACATCTGGGCAGGAGCTGCTAAAAACAGCCTATCCTGCCTTTACAGAGTACAAAATAGGCTTCGTGGCCTAGTGGGGGATGCCCTTTTCTCTTCTCTGCAACATCTCTCCCACAGGAGAGACGTTGCGAGCCTGTCTTTGTTTTATCGTTACTACCATGGCAGGTGCTCGTCTGAACTCCAATCTCTGGTCCTCCCTCGCCAATCTTTCACAAAAAACACCCGTTTAGCTGAAACCACTGTCAAAAATTTTCCCCACTCCATATCTGTGCTAAAATCAAAACGTAGATTCCATGAAGAAAGCTCTGTGGAAATCTGTTCCGATTACCTGTTTCCCACCTGACTACAACCTGTATGTCTTTAAGTCCAATGTGAACAAATTCCTGATGAACCCCCTCCTTAAGTAAGACACTTTATCAGATCTCCAAAACTAACGTACATTACACACAATAACCCTTATCCCAGAGTGGCTTCCGGGCCTTGATA
This sequence comes from Euprymna scolopes, assembly GCF_053919585.1. NCBI lineage: Eukaryota > Metazoa > Mollusca > Cephalopoda > Sepiida > Sepiolidae > Euprymna > Euprymna scolopes. The sequence goes on along the minus strand of NC_136500.1, from coordinate 230,571 downwards.
AGTGGTGACTACCTTTTAAAAAAAATCATGGGTAATGTGGATACCCCACAACAGTTTTAGCAATAAAAGAACGGATAACACCTATTAAATGTAATCGCCTCCCAAAAAATACCTGATACCCTCTCCACCAGATATTTCGGCAGAAGGGATCACTGTCCTAAGAAAACTCACGATTTTGTGAACCTAAAAAAATGACGTTTAATAACATTAATGCGTGAGTTTATTTTGGTAAATATGTAGTTTAGCGGCGTAAATTATTTGCCAGACAAAAAATATAGAAACTATTTATTTTTAGATAAAACACATTGTAAGACCCAAAGGTTGAAATAAAACCAGAAAAAAATTCTTATTATTTTTTATCATTTATATTTATTATTCGAGGCCGCTATATTGCTTTTAAAATTTGGCCTTTATGAGGTTGAGCAGATTGGCTTTTGTAAGCTCTTTCATGAAGTATGTTTTTGGCCGGCATATTTTTTTTTGTAATGAAAGAGCGTAAAAAAGGCCAAATTTGGCCTTTAAAAAACCAATCTGTCAAACCTAAAAAAGGCGAAAATTTAAACGTGTAAAGTGTGCACATTTAGTCTAATAAAAAAATGATAAAAAAATAAAAATGAATTCTTTTTTGTTTTATTTTAGCCTGGGATCTAATAATGTTTTATATAAAAATGAATAGATTTATAATTTTTTTTGTTTGTCAAATAATTTATGCTGCTAAACTACACATTTACCTTTATTTTTCGTAAGGCCACTTTTTTACTGTTTTTTTTTTTTTTTGTAAATAAAGGAAATTTTCGATTTGCTTTTTTTAAGGTGGGTGCTTTTCGATTTGCTTTTTATTTGTCGTTTTATGTTTCTAATGTAATCCCCCTCACAAAAAATTGAATTTGTCATATTTTAGGGTTTGTTTTGTTTATTAAATTGTTAGGTGAAAGTAGAGAATGGACTCATAAAAAATAATGAAATTCATCGTTATTTTATGTTTCCAATGTAATTCCCGCCCCGCCACCAGAAAAAACAAATTGTATTTGTCAGATTTTGCGCTCCCCCTCAATCGCTAAATTTTAAAAAATGTGACATGTCTCGTTGAACGTTTAGTGGCCAAAAAGTGGGTGCTCATTTTACGTTAAATTTATATAGAAAAGTGATCCCCCACTCTAACATGTTATTTTATTTATTTTTTTTCAAAATTACTTCTCTCATAATATTTATAAAGGCTGTTTAAATGTATTAGTCTGAAAAAAGTAGATCTCCGTTTTTTAGGGGTTAAACGCAGCTGGATCACGTTGTATAAAGTTACCTTTTTAATTAGAAAATTAAGTTTGTAATCGATGAAATTAACGCGAAAAAAAGTGTAAATTGTGGAATTTAGAGGGGGCAGTAGATCTTCATTTTTTAAGTATTAAACGACGATCCGTTTAAGGAATAAAATAAAACAAACGAAATCTTTTAAGTGTTTCTTTTTTGTTGTTGAATATTTAAAAAAGACAATAAAAGCCAAACATTTTTCTATCTACAGGGAATTATTTTTCCAGCTAGAAACTTAATGAAATTATCAAATGATAATTGTGTGAACGTTTGTTTTTTTATGGATAGCATCTAGGGGCAAATAACTTTAAAAAAGTTAACAAAAAGGTCGCTGTTGGAAATATTAATTAAAAAATAAATTAAATTAAATATATTATCAATATAATTATTGTTTAAAATGTATTAAATAACAATTTTAATCTTAAATATATACTTAAAGTAATTCTCTCGCTAAAAACATTAACTAAGATCCCGCTATTTAGTAAAATCGAATTTTCTTAATGTCATATGCAAATAAGGTGATCTCTTAATTGTATATTTTTGCAATTATACTATATATAGAAATAAATGAAAGATTAAAGTAAGACATTTTTTGTATATATTAATCAAATTGTGAACAAACAAACAAACAAACATACAGGAATAAGAATTTATATATATATATATATATAGATATATGCCTGTGTGTATGTGAAATAATCATAGGAAAAGCAAGTTTAACGTGTTTTAAATGGCGATAATCGCTTCTCAGGCTGGCATACTATTATTCAATATTTAAAGGAATAATACCGGAGTGTTCATATAAGAATAATTTCGTTGAGTCTACTAATTCGTATTCCCACAATCGAGAATGCTATAGAAAGTCTTTAGAATAGAAAACTAAAACACCATAACAAAGAAAGTGTAGGAGAAGAATTTTCATTACTTTCTAAATTGTAATTTCAATACAACAATGTTTCTAAAGTGTGAATATTTCACGACCTTTTAAAATACGATGTCACATGTAAGCATTAGTCACGTTTACATACCTACGAACTACTATCAACGGAAGACTTTTATAGCTCTAAGAGTAGAGATGATTAACAGAAAAAAGAAGGGCATATCGAGGTAAAACAAAATCGAATGTCCTTAAGGCAAATAATATATTTTAAAGAAAAAAAAACTTGTAATTTTGTCTCCTATAAATTTATCAATTGTAATTAGAATTCCAATAATGCTTCTGAAGTTGAATAATCAATTATATATCTGTATATAAGTATGTATACCTGTATACATATAAGATATACTGTTGCTACTGTTTTTAGCGGCATTAACAACTTCTAACCACTGTTATTTAATTATTTATTTATTTCGCTACCTTAGCGTTTTAAAAGACTCTTTTTGTTATTCATATATATATGAATGAGTCGCCCCATATTGTTTTATGAAACGTATTTTAAAAAAAAAATTATTATTAAATATTACTATGTGCATAAAGGTATGCCCATGAACATGAATATTTCTAGCTTTCAGACGTAATCAGCATGGGTTAGAATAGAACTCAGGACACCAGCATTCGCAGTATTCTCCTGCTAAACTATGATTTTTTTTTATATCTACATATAATTTTTTTCTATATCTACTTTTTTATTTATGTTTTATATCTTGTTGAATGTTAACTTGTCTCTTCTAATGAGAAACATTTAGCTTCGAAATGACATGGCCTAGAGAGGATTTCATCTTTTATCTTATTGATCTGATGATATAAGCATTAATTTTACCTTTTATTTCTTATTTTGTATTTAATATATATATACACTCATAAGCAAAAAAAAAAAAAAAAAATTTAAAAAAAATGGGTCAAGAGTGAAAGAAGAAATCGATTTTTTAATATTATTCCATGAATTTTTGTTAATTTTAACTGAAAATTTCTATTTTGCAGATCATTATTATTATAGCATATAATAAAAAGTGGAAAAATTAATCCTAAAATGGTAAGACCGCATCTTGGCGAGGATATAAAAAACTGAATTGCAGGATTAAGGTAGTCCAAAATGACTTACATGCAGATTTTTGATATTTTAAGGAGTAAAAATGTGAAAACATCTCTTTCTGCAGTGAAGCAAATTGGTCAAAGATTCGAAGTCGAACGTTCGGTAAAAAGGAAATCTGAATCTGGTCGCCCTAGGGCATCACCTTTGAAGAACGACCACAGGCTTAAATTAACTATTTTGAAGGATCGAAAGAAAATTTATGTTAATCATAGAAAAGAATTCAAAACAGTGGCTAGAAATTCTCTTTCCAGATATACAATATCTAGACGAATGAAAGAAATGAGATTTTCTTCTAAAAGATGTGCAAAGAAGCCCTTTTTATCTTAGAACATCAATGATAGAAAGAGATTTTCTCATGCTATGGCAAAAGGATACAGACTGGTTTACTGTTTATTTTGAGTTAAATGCAAAATGTCTAGAATACCCCCCCCCCGAAAAAGAAGAAAAAATTTTTTTTAGGATAATGCTTTACTCTCTCTATAAATATAAACGAAAACATTCCACCCACCCTAACCCATTCTCCACCACTTCCGCCATAGCAGCGAAACTCGAATGAGAAGTGTCAGTGAGTGGAAAACTTTCCAACGTGATAGTGGTGCCTTTTTGGCGAAGAAGAAATAAGTTTAATGAATATCTGATCACATGGAAACTCCCGATTGGTATTTAAAAAAATATTTCAGTGCTAAATTGTCCTCATAATTTCTTTGTTGGAAGTTTATCTTGGGAAGAAGAAAAACTGAACCCTTAAACGGAAATTACAGTAACCTATATCTATTCCATTTTCATTTCATTCGTAATTTTGGAGGAGAATTTATCTTCAAATATCTTAAATTTCAAATTAGGGCGACGGACTTATACTAAGTAAATATTAATAAGCCCTTACACTCCCCCTTTTTTAATGAGGAGTAGACAACGCATTGTGGATGCGTTATTGGCAGCTCTCGTTACTCTCGCTTCTCCCTATTTGTCCCTAAGTCCTCATCCCAATGAGTGATGTTTCTGACACAAGGGTGATGAAAAAGCTGCTCCCCAGGACGACAGTACTTCCTGAACAGTAGCCTGAGATGTCGGAAATTTTATGTTCCTATGTCTATTCTTGTGGCCATGTCACTAGTAAGGGTGCTAGAGGTAAACGTTTCATCTGGGCTGACGTTATTCGCCTCATAGTCAGGGACGCGAACCTTGGATTAACCACTAAAGAGGCCGTCCTATCAGCAGGTGCAAAATACTGGGACTGCTGTATTGCCATTTGGTGAATGGACTCTGGACCATGCAGTAGTTTCGAGTGGGGTCCTCTCGATACCATACTTGTGGGTAATTGCTACGGTTTTACCTTATCATGGCAAAAAACAAATCTTCCTCTGTTTCTCTCTCTTACCTTTCAACTCTTCCCTGCTCTAACCAAGTCTGTCAACCTGTTCCACAAATCCCAATCCTCAACATGAAATACCTCCAGAAAAATTACACGTGTAAACCTAGAACCCATCCCCCAACGTAGACAACTATTACCATGTCTCCGTTCTCCAACATCAGATGTCTCCGTTCCCACCTTCCAGACGTTGAAACCCAATTACAGGAGACGAAACCAGACATATTCTTCCTAAGCGAAACTGGCATTAGGCCGACCACTTCCCTTGACGAATTAATAATTAAAGGATACTCTAACTTAACATCTTAATCTGACCCCCAAGATCGTCATGGACATGCAATATGTGCCTACATTAAAGATGGCTTTCCGTGTGAAAGGGATATCTCCAGAGAAGACCCTAATTTACCTTATATGTGCTTCCGGGTAGCACTTCCTTACACCACTGCATTTATATTTGCTCTATATCGCCCCCACAATAGCAGACTTACTATCCTTAAAAGCATAGCTGATAAAGCATATCTTCAGCTAACATCCACATTTGTGGCGACTTCAATGTCCACAATGCGGAATGGCTGACCCACTCGAACAAGACAGAAGATGAGGGGAGGTTTTGTCATGATTTTGCCATTGCCTATAACCTCACCCAGCTTGTCCACGAATCCACCCGAGTACCCGATACTTCTGGTCAGTATGCTAGCCTTCTAGACCTTTTTCTCACAACTTCCCTTGAGCTATGTTCAAGTTCCGTTCTGTCTCCCCTGGGATCTTCCGACCACGCGACTGTATGTTAAGATAAAAACGAAATGAAATGAGTCTGAATATATACCTCTCCACCGTACTGTATATCGATACTCTACCGCTGACTGAGATAGCTTCCGTACACTTATATCCGATCTATAACTTAATTCCATGTTTAAAAACGATGTGTCCTCCATAGTATCAGACCTGACCAAATGGCTAATTGTAGACATAGACCGATTCATACCATCCAAAAAATTCCAACAAAAACCTAACAGGCAGCCATAGTTCTCCCCAGAATGTGCTGCTGCCATCGCGCACAGAAATCACTTTTTCCATAGTTACCAACGTAATAGATGTACTGAGACTAAAGCTGCTTTCAGGACTGCCAGCAACTATTGCAAAAGAGTAATGAAAATGCAAGAAAGCCATATGCCCAGTCCGTTAAATCCAAACTAGCTGAGCAGCGGCTTGGTTCCCACCAGTTTTGGCAAATAGCAAACATGATACTGAACAGAAGCGTGCGTTCTATCCCAGCCATCATCAATGGACCTGAGGTCATCTCGTCAGCATCAGACAAGGCCAAACTATTTGTTAAGAACTTTGCAGCTACTTCTAACCTATGCTACGAAGGCCATCAACTCCCCGCATTTCTTTCTATAAGAGACAACACACCCTGCAACATACAAATATCTATGCGTGATGTCGCTAAGCTAATCAAGAATCTTGATTCCAGTAAAGCAACTGGCCCTAACGGCATTCCAATCATTGTGCTGAAAAAGCTTCAACTAGAACTTGTCCCCTTACTTACAAAACTTTTTAAGCGTTGCCTGAAGGAGAAGTGCTTCCCAACAACCTGGAAAACCTCATCAGTATGCCCTGTATTTAAGAGTTCAGGTGATAAGTCATCTCCATTTCAGTACAGACCAATAAGTCTCCTGAATGTCATGAGTAAGCTGCTAGAATCCATATTAAATAGAGAAGTAGTCAACCACCTCAGCTGAAATAACCTTCTTAGTGACATGTAATATGGTTTCCATTCTGCTAGATCTACAGTAGATGTGCTGTTATATCTCATAGGATTAGCGAATCTCGTGACAAAGGCTTTATCTCTAGGGCAATTACTTTTGACATATGAAAGGACTTCGATAAGGTATGGCATAAGGGACTACTTCACAAGATTTCAGCTACGGTATAACTGGAAATGTTTTCTCGAGCATTAAATCATTTCACTCCGATAGGCTCATAAGAGTAGTGGTTGATGAGCAGAAATCAGAGGCCCTCAATATTAATGCTGGAGTCCATCCTGGGCCACACTCTCTTCCTGATCTACATCAATGATCTCCCAAAACACATACTTAAATCATTCGTTGACATATATGCTGATGACACGACCATTTACGGCAAGACATCAAAGGCCGTAAATGACAAAGTTCTCTCCGATTCTCTCTCCTCTGATCTTGAGCGCGTGATACAGTGGGGGAAGAGGTGGCTGGTTACTTTTAATACATTTAAAACCAAGCTCCTATCTTAACATCATCAACGCCCCGACCCCATCTAGCATCAATTGGAATGGGTAGCTCTCGTCTAGGGAAAGCTCCATGTTTTGATAAGCTTCTGGGCTTGACCTTTACTCTTGACCTGAAATAGAATATGTACATCAAGTCAGTTGCCAATGTCGCTGGAAAAATGGTAGGATCGTTCTACCGCTCTAGAAGATATCTTACCCCTGATGCAATTCTCCAAGTACGTCCAAGGATGCAGTACTGCTGCCACATCTGGACAGGAGCTGCTAAAAACAGCCTATCCTGCCTTGACATAGTACAAAATAGGTTTCGTGGCCTAGGTGGTGATGCCCCCTTTTCTCTTCCCCGCAACCTTTCTCCCACAGGAGAGACATTGCGAGCATGTCTTTGTTTTATCGTTACTACCATGGCAGGTGCTCGTCTGAACTCCAATCTCTGGTACTCCCTCGTCAATCTTTCACGAAAAACACCCGCCTAGCTGAAGCCACTGTCAGAAATTTTTTCCCACTCCTTATCTGTGCCAAAATCAAAACGTAGATTCCATGAATAAAGCTTCATTCTTAGAAGTGTTCCATTTGCGTGTTTCCCACCTGACTACAACCTGGATGTCTTCTAGTCCAATGTAAATAAATCCTGATGAACCGCCTCCTTAAGAAAGACACTTTATCAAATCTCCAACACTAACGTACTGTATACACAATAATCCTTATCCCCGAGTGCCTTCCGGGCCTTGATAAGTGGTGACCACCTTGTAAAAAAAATGTTTTCTGGACAGATGAATCAAGATTTTGTCTTGTTACTGAAGCTCCCGAACGGTACAATCGAAAAACTGGAGAAAGATTTTCGCCAAGTTACATAAAAACAATAGCTAAACACGAGAATGGAATGGTTATGGTATGGGGAATTTTTACTGTAGTCAATCAATGCAAAGGAATACATTCGAATATTAGAAAAAGGACTGTTACTAAGTATCCAGAAGCTGGGAATATCCCAGAACATTATTTTTCAAAATGATACTGCCCCTGCACACACTGCTAAATTCACAAAAAATGATTTGCTGATAATTACCTTGATGTGATGCTTTGGCCAGGTCAAACCCCCGATTTAAACCCAATCGAGAATATTTAGTCCATAATATCTCGTACATTAGCTGGAAGAACTTTTTCTAACAATGACAAACTGTGGGAAGCTGTGCAAAGCGAATGGAATTGCATCTCCTCTTCACAGCGTTCCACCTTGGTTTAGAGCATGTCTAAAAGGATTGATCTTTTAAAGAAATCAAAAGGGAATGCGATTCCATCCTAAGCATTAATAAAAGTAAATGTATTGTTCTGTGTTATTAGTCTCGTTTAAGTTTCCTTGTTCATTTTTTCTTTGTTCAATATAGCTTTTAGTGCAATAAAATGTATAAAATTTGGTTGGCCCAATTTTTTTTGCTCACGAGTGTGTGTGTGTATATATATATATGTGTGTATATATATGTGTACATATATATATATATATATATATATATATATATATATATATATATAGAGAGAGAGAGAGAGAGAGAGAGAGAGACATCAAACTAAATGATCAGCTAGCCGTATTCATTGTCTTTTTTTCGTTCTGTCCCAAAAAAATCTGCGAAAAAAGGCTGCTGCAAACAATGTTAAGGATCGCAAACAAGTACAGCCGTCGTCATCTCAAAAAGCAATAGAGCAAAAGGTTGGGATATTCAGTTCTTTTATAGAATATTGTTTCCTTAAAGAAATATATTGTATTTTTACTTTTAGGTCATATGAAAATTAGAATTATTTGTTTGATACAATGTTTACTGTGATTTTTTAGCCTTAAAATTAGAAGCGAGAAAATATTGTTTCATCCGAGTTTCTAAACCAAAGAAAAACAGCATTTATCCGAGTGTTATATATACTGGCCTAACGCCGTTAGGTCAATATTGAATCAGTGTAAAATACAAGAGCTTGTCATTTAAGTATACTTTCAATACGGCCTAGCAACGAACAAGATTATACCCAATCAAGGTTCAAGAGTCAGCTCCCTAGACAAAACATCTAGACGCAAGTGTTACTGACGTAAAAATATTAGATCACGTGTTTGAAGATTGAAAAAGAGTTTTTGGGAAATTTATGTCGAGGGGATCCAGAAAGCTGACGTGTACTAACAATATAGAAATCAGGGCGAATCTCGGTGGAGCCCTCCGTCGACAAATTCTTAAGTTAGATAAGAAAGAATTATTGGTAGTTTATATATTATAAGGAAGAAAATAATCTTAAACTATCTTTTGATAAGGAATAATTTTACTCTCTCTCCCCCTTTTTGAAAGAACATTCTCTTTCAACAAACCTTTAAATCGTCAAGTCTCCTTGTGTTTTTATGCATGGCATTTATTTGTTTTGAGCGACAGAGTGTGAAGCTATTACACGATCAACGATACAAATCGGCGGTCGCACACAGAGGCAAACGACGACGGAAGGGATAAAGCCACATCCGTATCTACAAGGCTTTATTTAATTGAATTTTGTTATTGATCACTCACCAGCGATAATGTACGGATACGTGTGTTGAATGCACAAACAGCACGCATGTGTTTGAAATACTGTGTGCTATTATGTGTCCCCATATGTTTTTCATTATTAAACTTTCTTCACTTCTCTTATATTATGAAAACATTACAAGAACCACTACTTTAGAAAATGGGGAAAATATTTTTTACTAATTATCTCATTTCATTTCTTTTGACACACGATGCCATTGTTTTCTCTGATTTAATATATTTGCACATCCTCTCTCTAAGATGGCAAACAGTTCTATGGCGTACAAATTACACTTATCTGTGAAGCACAGTTCGATGACAGACGATCTGCAAGAGATAAAAGCTTGCATTCGCCCCTTTGATGTCAATCGTTTGATCTATAATGCATGCAAAACACGATACACACGGGAATGCTATGTCTGTATTAATGTTGATTGTATTTAAGTGTATTTCTACAGCTGTGCTCAAGATAGTAAGCAAAAATAAACACAACTGAAGAGTGCGTCAAACTTAGATTTCCTATTATATTGTTCTGCTTTTCAATTTTTTTGAAAGATCATCGACTTTATAATTGATTTGAGATCATTTTGTTTGCCGGACGAAAAATATGTTTCATATTGTTTTTCAAATCTTCTTAGGTATGCACTGTTTTTAGTCGAATATATAAGAATTATGTATTTATTTTTATACACTAACAAACAGATAAACTAAAATGAACGCAAAACCTTATAATATAAAAAAGATATATTTGAACTTACAAGTAATACACCAAAATAGAATATAACATTTGAATAGCACCGGGAGTAGTGCCATTATTAATTGTTGAGGGTTTGCTATTTTTTCTATAGTTGAAACAAACCATTAAAGAGGAAAATTTTACAAAGAAAAGAAAGCCAAAATACACATCTAAAATATATTTCTCCTAAACTCTAATTGTATGTTTAAAAACATAAATTAGATAAAAGGGGTAAATAAGGGATGGGCCACAGAAAAAAACCCTCTGTCGAGACGTCTTTCATCCAACACTTTTCAAGATTAACGTTGGCAAAAGGAGGAGGAAAAATCGTTTAAAAACCTGATCAAAAGACCATAAATTATTAGCGAGGGTAAAAAAATTATTGTATGCGGAATAGGAGAAAAAGAACTAATCTCAACGAATACCCATGAGTTCCAGATTATGGGTATATTCTGTTTGTTTACACAGGGACAATTGGCATAAATTAATGGATACTCCCTCGAGAATTTTTAAATGAATTCTCGAGCGTGCGCTGTGTAAAAGCGAGAAAGTTTTATCAGTGTACCCGCACGTGCAGATCTCGAACTGTAATAATATTTAATATTATATAATAATATTCACTATTTTTGTTGGATTTCAGGAGCTACTGCTCTTTGATTTCCTAAACCGATGTGCAAATTTCCGTTATGTGGATGATGTTTTTGTCATGTATTCTTCTTGTACGGAAGCTAAGGGGTTATTAGAATAATTAACTTGGTTCACCGTGCATTGACATTTACTATGTATGGTGAGGTTAATGACGCATTACCGTTCTTCCCTCAGTCCTCATTTCGATGAGTGATGTTTCTGACAAAGGGTGAAGAAAAAGCCGCTTTTCAGGATGGCATTACTCCGCAAACAGTAGCCTGAGGTGTTGGACATCTTCTGTTTTCATATCTATCTTTGTGGTCATGTCACTAGTAAGGGTGCTAGAGGTAAACGTTTCATCTGGGCTGACGTTATCCGCCTCATAGTCAGGGACGCGAACCTTGGATTAACCACTAAGGAGGCTGTCCTATCAGCAGGTGTAAAGTACTGGGGCTGCTGTATTACAGTCTGGTGAATGGACTCTGGACCATGCAGTAGTTTCGAGTGGGGCGTCTCGATCCAATACTAGTGGATAATTGTTACGGCTTTAACTTATCATGTGCTACAAAAAAGAAAAATTTCCTGTCTTTTCTATCCTGCTTTCCCTCTCTGTCCTGCTCTAACCAAGTCTGTCGACCTGTTCCACAAATCTTAAATCCTCAACATGAAATATCTCAAAAAAAAAAATATCGCGAATAAACCTAGAACCCCATCCTCCAACGTAGACCCCATACTACTATGTCTCCTTCTCCAACATCAGGGGTCTACGTTTCAACCTTCCAGAGGTTGAAACCCAATTACAGGAAACGAAACCGGATATATTCTTCCTAAGCGAAATTGGCATAGGGCCGACCACTTCCCTAGACGAGTTCGTAATTAAAGGATACTCTAACTTAACATCTAAGTCTGACCCCCAAGATCGCCATGGGCATGAATATGTGCCTACATTAAAGATGTCTTTCCTTGTGATAGGGATATCTCTAGTGAAGACACTAATTTACCTTATATGTGCTTCCAAGTTGCACTTGCTTAAACCACTGCATTTATATTTGCCCTCTATCGCCCCCACAACAGCGGAGTTACTCTCTTTAAGAGCATATCTGAGAAAATTTACCACATCCTGTATACTCATCCTTCGGCTAACATCCACATTTGTGGTGACTTCAATGTCCACAATGTGGAATGGTTGACCCACTCGAACAAGACAAAATGATGAGGGGAGGTTTTGTCATGATTTCGCCATTGCCTATGACCTTACTTAGATTGTTCACGAACCCACCCGTGTGCCCGATACTTCCGGTCAGTATGCTAGATTTCTAGACCTTCCCCTGAGCAACGTTGAAGTTCCGTTCTGTCTCCTCTGAGATCTTCCGACCACTCGGTTCTATCAGTTAAGATAAAAACGAAATGCAATAAGTCTGAAGATATACCTCTTCACCGTACTGTATATCGATTCTCTACGGCTGACTGAGATAGCTTCCGTATACTTATATCTGATATACCCCTGCATTCCATGTTTAAAAAGGATGTGTGCTCCATATTATCAGACCTGACCGAATGGTTAATTGTAGACATAGACCGATTCATACCATCCAAAAATTCTAACAAAAACCTAACAGCCAGCCATTGTTCTCCCCAGAATGTGCTGCTGCCATCGCGCACAAAAATCACTTTTTCCATAGCTACAATCGTAATAGATGTACCGAGACTACAGCTGCTTTCAGGACTGCCAGCAACCACTGCAAAAAAGTAACATAAAATGCAAGAGAGCTATATGCCCAGTCCGTTAAATCCAAACTAGCTAAGCAGCTGCTTGGTTCCCACCAGTTTTGGCAAATAGCTAACAGGATCCTTAACAAAAGGGTGCGTTCTATCCCACCCATCATCAATGGACCTGAGGTAATCTCGTCAGCATCAGACAAGGCCAAACTATTTACCAAGAACTTTGCAGCTAGTTCTACCCTATGCGACGGAGGCCATCAACTCCCCGTATTTTCCCCTATAACAAACAACACGCTATGCAATGTACAAATATCTGTGCGTGATGTCGTCAAGCTAATAAAGAACATTGATTCAAGTAAAGCAACTGGCCCTAACGGCATTCAAATTATAGTGTTAAAATCTCCCAAAACACATACTTAAATCATTCATTGACATCTATGCTGATGACATGACATGTCATTTACGGCCTTTGATGTGTATCAAAGGCTGACAAAGTTCTCTCCGATTCTCTCTCCTCTGATCTTGAGCGAATGGTACAGTGGGGGAGTAGGTGGCTGGTTACTTTTAATACATCTAAAACCAAGCTCCTATCTTTACATCATAAACGCTCTGATCCCCATCTGGCATCAATGGAAATGGATAACTCACGTCTAGGGGAAGCCCCATGTTTTGATAACCCTCTGGGCTTGACCTTTACTCCTGATCTGAAATGGAATACGTACATCAAGTCAGTTGCCACGGTTGCTGGAAAAATGGTAGGATTCTTCTACCGCTCCAGAAGGTATCTTATCCCTGATGCAATTCTCTATCTGTATAAAAGCCAAGTACCTCCAAGGATGGAGTACTGCTGCCCTATCTGGGAAGGAGCTGCTAAAAACAGCCTATCCTTCCTTGACAGAGTACAAAATAGGCTTCGTGGCTTAGTGGGAGATGCCCTTTTCTCTTCCCTGCAACGTATCTCCCACAGGAGAGACGTTGCGAGCCTGTCTTTGTTTTATCATTACTTCCATGGCAAGTGCTTGTCTGAGCTCCAATCTGTGGTCCCCCCTCGCCAATCACTGTCAATAATTTTCCCCACTCTTTATATGTGCCAAAACCAAAACGTAGATTCCATGAAAAAAGCTTCTTTCTTAGAAGTTCACGCCTGGGGAACTCTGTTCCGTTTGCGTGTTTCCCACCTGACTACAACCTGGATGTCTTCAAGTCCAACATAAACAAAGTCCTGACAAACCGCCCCCTTCAGTAAGACACTTTATCAAATCTCAACACTAATGTACTGTACACGCAATAACCCTTATCCCCGAGTGGCTTCCGCGTCTTGATAAGTGGTGACCACCTTGTAAAAAATGAGTTTATTAACAGCGTATATAGAAAACCTAGATTTACAGGACATTAAATTAGCTGGTTTTCGTTCTTTCCTAAAATCAGAAAAAAAAATATAATTAAAACCTTAGTGCATCGGGGTTGTTGATCTGCTCTAGTACTAAACTAGATGCGGAACTCCAAAGCATAACCAATATCCTTTTGGTCTATGGTTATCCTTTATCCATAATGAAAAAAATGTATTAGGGATAGAATCTTGGCGTTTAATGATGGACCTTTTGTGGGCCTTTAAAAATGTCTCATATACAGAATATACCCATAATCTGGAACTCATAGGTATTCGTTGAGATTGTTTCTTTTTCTCCTATTCTCCATACAATTCTTTTTACCCTCGCTAATAATTTATGGTCTTATGACCACGTTTTTAAACAATGTTTCCTCCCTCTTTTGCCAATGTTAATCTTGAAACGTCTTGGCTGAAAGACGTCAATAGAGTTTTTTTCTCTGTCCCACCCATTATTTTCCCCTTTTATCTAATTTATGTTTTTAAATATACAATTAGAGTTTAGGAGAAATATATTTTAGAAGTGTATTGTTTTTCTTTGTTAACTTTTACTCTTTAATTGTTCATGCTTAAACTATAGGAAGAAAGGCAAACCGCAACAATTAATAATGGCACTGCGCCCGGTGTTATTTAAATGTTTTATAAAATTATGTACACATAAAAATCTTTTTAAAATAAAATATACAAAATATGGTCTAAAATGCTACCAAAGGCAAAATAAGTTGATCCGTAATTAAGCACGTTAAAGATTAATACAAACCTGTGAGTCCAGTCTGGAGTTCTTGTAGACAAAATGAATATAGAGAAAAGAAAAAAATGTCCGCCTTTTCTCTTTATATGCTTGCGATATTGTCACCTTACATGCAAATGAGATGCTTCCGGTTGGATAAACAAGACTGGTTTTTCAGAGCCTGAGTTTATTTTAGATTTGTCCTTGATAGCACTGGCGAAGCATCAAGTATTCAGCTACAGACAAGATTTGAATTATACTACAAACTTGTGTAGTTAGTTCAACCTCGGCTGCGGCCGCGCTGGATGGATGGATGCCACAGTAGCAAGTGTTGTCATCAGTGTGCCGTGTTCTAGAGTTGAGTTTTGAGAGTAGAGTGTTGCATTTTGGAGTTGAGTTTTGATAGCAGAGCGTCGAGATTTGGAGTAGTGACTTTTTGACAGCAGTGTGTTGAATTTAACATTTGATTGTTTTAACTACAAGGCTTGTCGGGTTTTCCATTGCTTTTACATAAAAAAACGATAAACGAAAACGCATTAAAACCTTATAATAATATAACAATATATATTTGCCCTTACAAATAATGCATTGAAATATACATATCTTCCAAGCTTTTTCAATAAGAGTATATATGAAAATGGGATTTAACAAGATGTACATTGGATACGTCGGCAGAACTGGTTTGTAGACAGAAAACTGACCACATGCCACATAACATTTGTGGACGAAAAAGGACCACTAAACAAAACGAATGCTGTGTTTTGAATGACACTGAAAATGGAAAAAGAGAAAGTGGACTTCTAAGTCGCAGATGTTGTATGAATGATTATGTGACAAAATCAACAAATGTTGTTACGTGGTCGGAGAATCCATACATATAACAAATAACGACCCCAAGAAAATAATTTTGAAAATAGATTATCATTCAAGCGTTAATCAACTGTTTTTTTTTCATATAATAGCTGAAGTCATGGGTAATTTATTCGATAGCGAGTGCGAAGACATTAAAAATGTATATATGCGTGTAAGTAAATTGCGACAGAGACGTCGACACGGTTTGTTGCTTATTGAATAACTGCATTTCTAGTTGAATTGGTGTGTTCGTCTCACAGTCGGTATTTTACGATGATTAAGTGATGTTTATGATTTTCTTGAATATATCTTGGTTGCTCATTGATAGGATCAATGTTCCGTATGCAACTAATACGCGTTTCGAATTTTGTTGGGATATCTTGAGTGGGAAATTCATATCTTTGACTAATCACACTGCGCACGCACACACACACACACCTACACACATATATAGATATATATACGTACAAAATTATTCACAGACATATATTTCGTCTAAATTCGAAACCAGGACTCCAGATATTGAAGTTCCGTATACTTACCACTGATCTACGAAAACTGGTTAGTAGCAAAGGGAATTTCATCGCATAAATCTTATTTTGCGGTTATCGTTTTTGGGATAGACAATTGAAATTCATTTTAGTTGGAAGCATTACTTAAATGTTATGAGGGTAAAAATTTAATACTTTCCACTTCAATGAATATCATTATCAACAGATACGTGTTTCACCATCTATATCCAGCGTGGTTATATCTAGTGAGATTGGAAACAGAGAATCCAGTGAAAAAAGCCAGGCCTACTATTACCAGGTAACGAAAAAACACTAGTAAGAGAGGTGTGTTTATCACATATTGTCCTTTTATTAGTCTATTTTTGCGATATTAGCAATTGACGACGTTCTAATATATTTTTTGTGGAAAGCATTCAGTAAATGCGAAGGAGAAGAATATATATTTGTGTGTGCGCGTGAAAGCTGTTGTAGTTGGGCTATTGTCAGTTCACGAAGTGCCTTCAATAAGTTTTCAGACTTTCTTTGTACATGCATTTAAAATTGTCGTAGATGCTTGAAAGTTAAGTATGTTATTGTTATACATTTTATGAGATGACTGACCAATTTCTATGATTTCAGGTTCAAATGAACAGCGACAGCAGGAATTGGATTACTCCCTACTAAAGCCTGGTTGTTACAGCTGGTGAATTTCAAAAATGCCATCTGGACGTGAGGACACTTTAGAAAAACCTATGTATAAAATTCTGTTTTAAACTTGGAAAAAATGCCACAGAAATGCATGGAATGCTTCAGACTACTTGTGAACCATCTTGCATAAATCGAGCATCAGTTTTTGAGTGGCATAAGAGATTCAAGGAAGGCGCAGAGTCTGTGAGGAATGATGAGACATTTAGAAGGGGTAAGGAAGTCAGAACATCAGAATTAATTGGTCAAATAAAGAATTTTCTGGATAAGGATAGTCGTGTGTCTATAGAAACAATAAGTACACAATTTGATATCAGTTTGAGAACTGTACATTCAATTATTCACAAGGAACTGAAGATGCAGAAAATTTGGGCGACTGCACCAGTGCACAACTTCATTATTGTAAAAGACTATTTGACCAAGATGAACATGAAGACAGTTCGTCACCCTCCGTATCGTCCAGACCTCGCTCTCTGTGAATTTTGATTATTTCCTAAGCTCAAAGAAAACCTTACAGGCTATCGTTATGAGATAATTGAGGAGGCTGTGATGACGGTCATTGACACGTTCACGCAAATGAACTTCCATGAGGCCTTCCAGAAGTTGTTGGAACGGTACAAATGGATTGCAGCCGGAGGAGATAACTTCGAAGGAGACTAGAGTTTCATGTGTGTACTATCAGTAAAAGTGCCCATAGGAAAAAAGTATTGAAACTTATTGAAAGCACCTCGTAATTTTCTGTACAGTAAAAAAATAATTGCTCCCCAAATTCGCTCATTCTTTACTTCAGTTGACATCAAGTCTTTGTATCCACAATACCAGAATAATTTCTCGTTGTTCTTAGTAGCTTCTACCATTTACCTTGAAATACTGACTTCATTTTTTCTGATTCTATTCATCGAAATATTACACGAAAATAAATTTTCGCTAGCGATTTGTGATGCAGCCATTTTAGCCCAAGAAACCAATCGGACATCTACTAAGATGAGCGTGCCTAGCAGAATTTTGGCTGAATAACTATTCAAAAACCTGAACCATTTAGAATTTGAAATGATTTTTAATGAAAACAATTTTGTGTCAATTTCGATTTGGTTAAATTCGTGACTTTCAATTATTACTACTGTTCATTTTCGATTTATGAAGAAAATTTAAATATTGTCTTTAGTCGACTCATAAAAAATCAAAATTTAGTGTAAGTAACTGTTTTATATGTGTATGTAGTGATATAAGTGATATTTTACGAGAAGACATAGTTATCATATTGATACACATTTAAAATATTTGAAAAACTATAAATTAAAAACACTTGTA